>NC_134402.1:342351277-342473777 GCF_038048845.1 Mixophyes fleayi | reverse complement strand
GTACCTGTTGTTCTCCTGATTATATGACTTCTGCTGTTCCACCATTTTGCACCTTTTTTTATGACCCAGACCCCAGTTTCATTTAACTTTGCTTCTGTCTACTCCTTGGTATTGTTTGTTGACCTTCTGGCTTCTGACCCTGGTTTGCCTGGCTGTCCTTTTGCTTGATTCTCCCATGGATCGTTTGGTGCCTCCAGGCATCCAATATTTACATTCTACTGTCTAATTTGGAAAACCAGAGTATTCAGCCTCCCAGCTTTACCTGGTAATCCAGACATCCAATATCTGCAGTACACTGTTTAACTCAAAGTAACCAGACATCCTTGTACCTGCACTCCATCTACTATCCTGGACACCAGTATCTCCTGTTCCAGTGGATAAACCAGGTAATCCAGTCTCCTTGTACCTGCATTCCCTCTGTTATATCCGGACACCAGCATTACAGAGTCTTTAGTCCCTGTTTGATTCAGTGTGCCTTGTATAGTGACCTGATTCTGCCAAATACTTTCTGGTTGCTCACTATTTGCTACTGTGAGCTGTTCACTCAATCAGACAAGTTCAGAGCCAGTCTATTCTATATGAACCCCTGCATGTCTGACTCTGAGTTCTGCAATACATCTTACCAGCATTGCCTGTTGTGTCTATGAATTTGTGATACCCGTATTAACATTGACTGCATTTTGATATTACCTGTGTAACCTGTGTTCAAAATAAAGACACTCTGTTTGCAGTAACTATCAATACTTTTCGTTGTACTCTTGCGTGTTCACATACAAACCTCACAGGTTCCTACCTTCCGCAGGGTCCCAAGGAGGAAGGCTTTGGTCTTGACAGCAGTTCTCACCTTTGCGTCTTCATGGATGAAGAAATTCTGTGCAAAGCGACTCCCACTGGTGCTATCACTGGTGCTATACACAGACCACCCACATCATGGAACATCATTGTGAGCTTTGACTACCTGTGCTGGTGTGTTAAGCTTAGTTGCTGCTTGGCTCTATCCTAGAATGTTGGGACCTCTTTGGAAAGATTATGTTCACCTACTGGAAATCCAAATTAACAATCTAGGACCCCCACCCCAACCAGCCCCAACATTAAATCAGTAGCACCCATGTTTAAAAAATAGTCTTCCTTACACCATCGGTAAAAGTTTAGCTCACACATTTATTATAGAGGCAACATTTTATTATTTTATTATTAACCCATATAATATATTAATAGCAACTATTAACTCCACATTAACTTAAAAGGCCTCATATTTATTAGTCTCATCTGGTGATACATTCCATAAATAGCTCCTGTCAGCAGTCACATTACATTATTACCTTCCACATCACATTAACAGCTCCCACTTTATATTAATAGCTCCTCTACATTAATACCTATCCCCACACACTCACTTAATTAATTAACATCCTATCAAAACACTTAACTTGTTCTGAAGAGCTTGAAGTGCTGTGAAGAGGGGGGTTGGCTGTCCCATTTGAGGAGTGGGAGAGGAGTAGCAAAGGGGAGAGAGAGAAAGTAAGGAGCAAAGAGGAAAGTTAAAAAGAACAGAATGGAAGGGAAAAAGAAGAGGTGCGTAAAGTAGCAGAGGTGAAGGGAGCCAATTGGACCTTTGAAGAGGAGGAGCAGAGATCAGCCCCTTGCCCTGACTTACTGGCACTGGTCACCACCGAGAATAAAAAAAAAAAAAAAGAACACACTTCCCTTTATCCACACAATTCCTTACCCTTATCTTTCCCTTTTTAAGAAGAGAAACAAATAAATAGAAGAGGGGCAATAAAAGTTTCAAAGGAGATTATTACTTTATATTCTCTGGAAAGGTAAACAGCATCGAGAGTCAAGAGTCAGGCCACCTATGAGCATAGGGAGTTTTTTTTAGGAGGAAGGAGATGGTACAGCAGGTATAGGGTTATAAGTAAAGCCAAGGAGCCCAAACCTGGTGAAATTTATCATCCTTATCATGCAGGTGGTATGTAATCTGTTCCATCCGGGCAATAAACCAGATATAGGATCGCAGGGCCGCCATAGTAGGGGGTTCAACTTGTTTCCAGGACTTAGCTACTAGACATCGCGCAGCAGCCAGGACATGGGAGGCCAATTTCGCAGACTGTCTATCATCATCAATCAGTGGGTAACAGATAAGAAAAGACCATGGGTCTTTCCGGACAGGGCATGGAAGGAGGGAGGAGAGGAGGGTCCTAACTCGATCCCAAAAGGAGGAAATTTTAGGGCAGGACCACCAAATATGCAAAAAGGAGCCCATCTGGCCACAACCCCGCCAACATAATGGAGAACTAGAGGGGAACATTTTAGTGAGTTTGTCAGGTGTATAGTACCACCTATAGTAAACTTTATATGCGTTCTCCTTCACCAAAGTGGAAATAGAGCTGGTGGCAACTTGATCCCTTATGATTTCCCAATAATCCTCCTCTGGGGGGGGCCCAGATCCCTCTCCCACTCCCTCTCATGCCTACCGCCCGGAGGTAAAAGTACATTGAGAATTAAGCTGTAGATAGAGGAGATCATGCCCCTACCCAAGGGTGAGGAGAGACATAGAGATTCAAAGGGAGACCTAAGAGGGGGGAGAGGAGCCCCCCTTCCCGAGGAGAGAGCGCACAAAGTGTCGTAATTGGAAATACTCGTAGAATTTAGGATGGGGACTTGGATATTTAGAGCGTAGGTCATCCCAGGAGATAAAGGCCCCCTGAAATAATAGGTCTCCGACAAATCGAACTCCCGCAGTGACCCAGGGACTATAGAAGGCAGAAGAGAACCCAGGAGAAAAGGCAGGGTTACCCCAAAGAGGTAGGACAGTAAGAGAGGACACCGGTATCTTGAGATGGGGTCAGCAGGTCTCCCATATTGCAGCTGAGAATAGAAGGGTAGGGTATTGGGAGGTGAGGGGAGATCTAGCTTGTTTTGAGAGACCCCATATACAGGACAAAATTGGAAAATTAAGATAAGCGGATTCGATGTCAACCCACGACAGTGCAGCGGGGGGGGGGGTAAAGGAGGCTACAATCTGGCTCAGATGAGCTGCCCAATAGTAAATTTTAAAATCCGGGAAACCGCTACCACCACCTCTGGTGGGTCTCTTTAAGAGAGCCAGCTTAATCCTGGGAGACCGGCCGTTCCAGATAAATCTAGAGAGACATTTTTGGATAGATGTCAGATCCGAAAGGGGGACTCGGACCGGAAGGGTCTGGAAATAATAGAGGAGCTTAGGAAGGAGGTTCATCTTGACAGAGATGACCCTGCCCAGCCACAAAATGATCAATGAGCGCCAGGAGAACAATTCAGACCTGATCTTAGCAAAGAGGCCCGGGTAGTTCTCCCGGTAGAGGGAGTCATAGGAGTCGGTAATGAAGATACCTAAGTATTTAATTTTCTTTTTCTGCCACCGAAAGTTAAAGCGGGAGGTGAGTACTAGTCCTTCTGGGGAGGGAATATTAAGTAGGAGAGCTTCCGATTTTGTAATATTGATCTTGTAACCCGAGAGGTGCCCATAGTGGTGTAATATGCTAAAGAGTTCAGGGAGAGACTTCTCAGGCTGCAGGAGAGTCAGAAGGACATCGTCCGCAAAGAGAGAGAGCTTGCTTTCCAGATTCCCCGTTCGCACACCCCGTATGTTCGGGCAGGCCTGGATAGAGGCCGCAAGAGGCTCTATAACCAGGGCAAAGATGAGAGGAGACAGTGGGCATCCCTGGCGTGTACCATTGGATATGGTGATAAGGTCAGAGGGAGAACCGTTGATCATGACTCTTGCGGAGGGTCGGGAGTATAAGGCTTGGATACCCGTGAGGAGGTTACCCGAAATCCCAAACGCCGACAAGGCTCGGGACATAAAGTTCCAGGAGATCCTGTCAAGCCTTCTCGGCGTCAAGGGAGAGAACAATGGCCGGGGCCTTCCTGGTATTAATGATATGAATCAGATCAACGACTCCCCTGGTGTTATCTCTGGCCTGACGACCCGGCACAAAGCCAACCTGATCATAATGTATAAGGGAGGGAAGGACCGAATTTAGTCTATTAGCCAAAAATTTTAGCATATAATTTGACATCTGTATTAAGCAGGGAGATGGGGCGATAACTGGTGCAGTCATGAACATCCTTACCCTCTTTATGAATGACGGAGGTCCGAGCCTCCAAAGAGTCCCTAGACCAGGAACCCCTAGTCAGGATTGAGTTGAATAGGGTGTGCAAACGGGGGACCAGGAGCCCAGCAAACTTCTTATAGTACAAAGCCGTAAAGCCGTCCGGCCCCGGAGCCTTTCCTGTTTTCTGAGACTTTATGGTTTGTTCAATTTCATCACTAGTAATCTCATCCCCCATCCCTCATCCATCTTGCAACACAAACCTCTGTCCACATTGCCCCTTTTCCTATTTAAATTCTCACCCTGACGCCAGAAACTAAAAGAACACACATCTTGCAGTCATCTTTCATACCTTTCTTCCTCCCTGCTTATATTAGCTGGTGATATATCACCTAATCCAGGTCCACCTCACTTCTGCCACACACATATATCTGAACGCTACAGAAATCCAGTAAACCTCAAACGCATTACCTGTCTCCCCTTTCTTCCAAAGTCCTTTAACCTTTAAATGTGCCGTTTGGTACGCACGCTCTGTTTGTAACAATCTTACCTCTATACACGATCTCTTCCTCTCAAACAACCTAAACCTTCTAGCAATAACAGAAACATGGCTCACGCAATCAGACACTGCCTCATCTGCAGCCCTTTCACATGGTGGTCTCCATTTCACCCATACCCCCAGACCAGGAGGCAAACAAGGCGGTGGGGTTGGACTACTACTCTCCCCACAGTGCATGTTCACAGTTCTCCCAAATGTCCCATCACTCATGTTCACATCTTTTGAAGTACATGCTGTTAGGATTTTTAACCCATTCTTTATGCATGTTGCTGTCATCTATCACCCCCCTGGACCAGACCAACAATTTCTTGAACACTAATCTGCATGGCTCCCTCACTTCTTATCCTCTGACATCCCCAACATCATCATGGGTGATTTCAACATCCCTATTGCTACTCCACGTTCCAATGCTGCTTCCAAACTACTCTCTCTAACATCCTCACTTGACCTCTCCCAGTGGATTGAATCCGCTACTCATCAGGATGCCCACTGTTTTGATCTTGTTTTGTCTAGACTATGCTCAGTTTCTGATTTCCTTAACAGTCCTTTCCTCCTCTCGGTTTATCACCTTATTAGCTACTCGCTCCTCCCCAGTTCTTTACCCTCTCCAGTGTCATACTCTTCCAAGCCTCCTCACAACCGCAGGAATATCAGCTCTATTGATCTTCAACTGTTTTCTACCTCTCTCCAACACCTTCTCTTCCCAATTTCTACATTCTCTTCCCCTGATCAGACAGTACCCCATTTTCACCAAACCCTAGCAACTGCCCTTGATCAAGTGGCTCCAGCGACACTACATACTTTGCGTACACTTTGTTGCCAACCGTGGCACACTAAAGTAACACGAACTCTACAAAAACTCTCTCGTAAAGCAGAACGTCACTGGCGTAAATCTTGTACCTCTAATGATTTTATCACATATACTGGTATCTACCACTCATATAGAAATTCACTGGACACAAACATACTTCCAATCTCTCATCTATGCTCACGCTTCTAACCCGAAACGCCCTTTTAACACATTTAAATCTCTTCTCAATCCTCCCACACCAAACCCTCCGACTACCATCAGTGCAAAATAGATAAAATCACACTTGAAATGGTTTTATCTCCATCGACAAGCATTCAGCTCAATTCCTTTGTGGCACCTTCTGACACTCTCTTCATTTGATCCCACAAATGAAGAGAAAGTTTCTACTCTCTTCTCATCTTCCTAATCTACCTCCTGTCCTCTTGATCCCATTCCCTCACAAATTGGTAGGTGCCTGTCTCCTGTGCTCATTCCCCTTCTAACTAAAATCTGTAATCTATCTCTTTCTACTGGTATTTTTCCATCACTATTCAAGCATGCAGTGATTACTCCCATTTTAAAAAAACAAAATTCTGACCCTAACTCTTTCGCAAATTACAGCCCCATCTCTCAGCTCCCATGCCCCTCCAAGCTTCTTGAGAGAATTGCCTACACTCGCCTCACACACTTTCTCACAGCAAGCAACCTACTGGATTCTCTTCAGTTAGGCTTTCACTTTCAACAGTCCACAGAGACTGCACTGACCAAGGTTGTCAATTATTTGATCACAGCAAAAAGTGAAAGCCATTGCTCTCTTCTAATTCCCCTGGATCTCATTTGACACTGTTGACCACTCTCTCCTCATACAAACGCTACAATCCCTAGGTCTTGAAGGCACTGTCCTATCCTGGTTCTCATCATACCTATCTAATCGCTCTTTCAGTGTTAATTTCTCTGGATCCACCTCTGCTCCGCTTCCTTTATCAGTTGGAGTACCACAAGGCTCAGTCCTAGGTCCTCGGCTATTCTCTATCTACACCACTTCTCTAGGAAAACTAATAAGCTCCTTTGTATTTCAGTATCATCTCTATGCGGATGATACACAAATCTATTTATCCTCTCCTGATCTTTCACCATCTGTGTCGTCTCGCGTTACTGACTTTCTTTCTGCCATTTCATCTTGGATGTCCTCTCGCCAACTCAAACTCAATCTTTCAAAAACTCAATTAATAATATTCTCACCCAAAAACAGAAGCTTCCTGCCATACATTTCTATTTCTGTTGACAACATGAGCATAAATTCCACCCCGCAAGCTCGCTGCCTAGGTGTAATCCTTGACTCGTAACTATCAATTATTCCCCACATCGACTCAATATCTAAATCATGTTATATAAATTTTAGGAATATTTCTAGAATACACACATATCTCACACAAGACACTGCAAAAACCTTAATTCATGCACTCATCATCTCCCACATCGACTATTGCATTTCCCTCCTTACTGGTCTTCCCAAAATCAGGCTTGAACACCTACAATCTATTTTGCATGCAGCGGCTATATTGATTTTACTTGCAAACCGTTCTTTCTCTGCTGAGCCACTCTGTCAGTCCCTACATTGGTTGCCTGTATTTCAAACGAATCCAATATAAAATTCTTCTACTAACATAAAAGGCCGTCAACAAAATTGCACCGACATACATCTCCTCACTTGTTTCAAAATATATCTCGACTCGACACCTCCATTCTGCACAAGATCTCCGTCTCTCTTCCACTCTCATCACCCTCCCATTCCCGATTACAGGACTTTTTTCAGGCTGCACCCACTTTGTGGAATACCCTCCTTCGCACAATAAGACTTTCCTCTAGTCTTCAAACTTTCAAGCGTTCTTTGAAAACCCACCTCTTCAGGCAAGCTTATAATATTCCTCAACCAGCATCTTAATCTCCCTAGGTTACCCTATTACCACCCTCTACACAGCTAACACAAGACAACAACCCTCTGACCAACATTGCTGTGTGACTGATCACACAGCCCACTGAATACTTCTTACCTTTGCATCCTAGCTGGTAAAGTGTGCAATATGATGTAGCACATGCGACTGTGTTTCAAACTCCCATTGTCCCATAGATTGTAAGCTTGCGAGCAGGGCCCTCTTACCTCTCTGTCTGTCTGTATTACCCAGTATTGTCCTATAAATGTTTGTTCCCAATTGTAAAGTGCTACGGAATTTTCTGGCGCTATATAAATAAATGTTGATGATGATGATGGTAGATATGCCACTGATAGTAACCACCGCAGCACCCTTCCATTATTGGTGGACTACCAGTGTAAAGTTTCTGAAAAGATGCTGGAGACTGGCTTCAGGAAAAAAATGATTTTATAAGTTGGAGGATACCTTTTACCATATATTGAAACAAAGAGATTATTTCTCCTTTTTCAAAGTAGGTAGAAATCCTCAGAATGCAGTTTGTGTTAGAGTAAATGCAGACTTGTTCTGTGAAGCTTTTGTTTTATTAGGTAATTTCTAACTAACATTTATAAAGGTCTAAATATTGCAACTTGGTTAAAGATTGTATTCTATTAATTCCTACCACTCATTCAAACACAAAATCTTCACCACTGTATAGAATAAGATGATAGGGTAAAGACAAAATACTTACACAGTAAGTAATTATATTAGAATGTTCGAATAAATGGCAAAAATGAGAAATGAACATAAGGTGATATTGATTTCAATGTTGTTTTGTGGGCTTTGATTGATAATGCCAAGTTTGTATATAAATATATTTATAGCACTTCATCTTCTAGTATAAAGCTTGTTACAGAGTTGTGTGTTTGTGGGATGCCAAAAAATGCAGCTGAAAATGTGTGCAAGAAGAGAAACAACTGTTCTTGCTATGAGATTCCTTAAACTTTTCTTCTTTTGCTGTGCACAAGTTATATAATAAGGAAACATACCGGTTGAGTTCCAGTAAATCTGCTAAGGAAATTTGTCTCTCAGGCATTAAATTGCCACTAAATCACACTGACATTTTCGAATATAAACCAAAAAGGTAGAATATTGTTTTGTGTTTACCAGACTTTCCACTGAAGCCCTTTTAAAAGTAAATAATTACCTTCTATCTTTAGACCAGTGACCTATTGGTATCTGGATCAGATAATAAAGCAGAGACCACAGTCTAGATTTCCTGGGTCTGGCACTGCCCTTATTTGTGAATTCAGCAAAGTAATACCCCATTCCTACTGCACCAAAAAGCCGGGTTTTTGCCAGGGCAAGCCCGGACGACCGGGTCGAGGTGCAGTATGAATGGTTCTAGGTCTAATTCCCGGGTCATTAGACCTGGGTCTTTTGGTGGGGTAGACCCGGGTCTGCCCGGGAAGCCTGCACTATGAATGGTGCGACCTGGGATTTTCAATCCGGGTCTCACCAGACACAATGTTAAAGTAAAAAAAAAAAAAAAAAAAACATCACAAGAGAAGCCAATCAGAGCACCTCTTGTGATGTTGCCAAAGAGACCCTGGGCAGACCCCGTGTTCAGTATGAACGCGGTCTACCCAGGAATTTGACTCTGGGGGAGCCTCTGTCCCCCGGCAATATCCCGAGTTCATATACCCGAGATATTGCCTGGGCGGCAGTATGAAAGCGGTATAAGTGTGCAGAGGATTGAAATAAACCATGATGAACATATTTAGTTAAATATATCCCTTTGGATAGTACTATTCATCTCAGTCATATACAGCATTTAGAATAGCTATAATGTGCACTCAGAGTTACATGTAGATAAATGTGGACTTTGAATAATATTATATTAGTATCAATAGTGCAAAGTGGTAGTGTTGTCAGTAGATGGTACAGGAGCTCTAAAAAGATTTGTGTGCGGCCATGCTATCAGTAATGGTTTCCTCCTTCTTAGTGAGTCTGACATCAGGCAATGAACATGGATCATCCATATAACCCTTGCAGTATTGTTGTTTATTTGCTATCAGAAAGCCATTGAATCTTGGCAGATTGTGCTTAATGCAGTTCTGTGCTTAGACGAGATAGGTCCCGGTCTGTTGTGCACTGTACAAATGCGAAAGTGGCAGTGTTTAAAAATAAATGTTTGACACTATGGGCCTGATTCATCAAGGAAAGCAATTTGTGTGGTTTTTTTTGTTGTTTTTTTTAAATTGGACGGAAATTGCACTTGCCGTATGCAGACAGACACAACACACTGCAGGATGCACACAATGCATATTTATATATAAAGTCCTATCAGAATGCACAGATGAAAACATTTAATAAATAAATTAACACCTGTTAATAATATAGTCATTAAGTCATTAATAAAAATACTTTTAAAAAAAGTTGTTGTTTTTTTTTTACATGAAATACATTTTTCATTATGTTATAAAGGCCTACTGTACATAAAATGGATTTTTACAGTTGGCCTTGATTGCAAACACATGTTCTAGCACACAGACCCCACCGTTATCACTATCAATCGGCACTTACACCTGACCCATTACTAGTGCAAGAGTTACGGCTGACGTTCACATGCCTGAGAGATGGATGGATGTGCGTGCGCCCAACTGTGGCACACCCATACTGTAAATTGTTCCAGCCTTAAAGTTGTAGGCTGTCGGAAATGTCCCTTGCTTTCAAAGCTGAATTGGATGAACTTGCTTTCATTGACATGTAATCCACTTACATTTATGTTCCTTAATAAATCACTTCTCCTACTACATTCATTGTAAAACTATCAAATACCATTCATTTACATTGCCATAACATTTTTCATACCGACATTTTTAAATGTCCACTTTGACCACTATATATATATATATATATATATATATATATATATATATATATATATACAAGTTAACCCGTGCATGATACTCATGCATTCTAGTCAAATCAAGCTACTTAAGGTGTTAAAAAGGTTCTTGTCATGCATTTGGGGCTAGGCCAGGCCTCCTCAGGGGAAAAGCGTTACTTCCCGAAGGAAGCACCCTTTTTTAACATGGTTTTGTCCACATGTCACCACCTCATCATTCTTCTCCATCACCTCATCCTTCATCTTCATCGCCACATCCTTAATCTCCATCGTCTTACTGTTCTAAAACCTCTCGATACACGTTTCTGCTAAACACCTTATCGCTGTGCTCAATCAGTCTTCCTTGAAGGGCAGTATTCATAACCTGCACTTTCACATCACTGCTTCTCCGTACTCGTGAAAATGCGACATACAATTGTCCATGACCAAACACAGGCTCTGGTAAATAAATATCCACACGGTCAAGAGTTTGAGCCCTCAACTGGTAAATTTAGCCTTTACTACCCCTCCCACGGGGGGAAGGGGGGATGATGGAAGTTAACTGACTTCACTATTATAATTTTTTTTGTCAAATAATGTCAGTATACCAAATTTCAGGTCAATTGGATGAGCCCTTTCTGAGAAAATAGTTTTTTCCACACACACACACACACACACACACACACTAACACACGCCGCTAGGCTTATATATATTAGATATATATATATATCTCAAAAGCAAAAAGCAGCACTACTAATGATACTCTGTATTAAAAACAGGGAATGTTAGTGCCACATATTGCATTATATGTTAAGTTGACCCAGGCCAAAGTCTTTCCTTTCTGTAAAGAGATTGCCGTTTTAAATTTCCTCTGCAAAGATGTCCGGTGACTTGTAGAAGCTACTACTTAATACAAATACAAATTGAATATGATTCTGATTTTGAATGGGGTGTATGGTAAATCCTGGCTTTACAAATGCTACAATTATCAGGCATCAGGAAGAACACTGTTTGTTTGATCTTCCCAGCAAACAACTGTATTTACCCAAGCAGTTTATCTAATTGTGTGGCTTGGTTGTACAGAATGGATCACCGTGAGAATGACATGATTTAGCCATGCTGCTTGACTGGATAATGAAAAGGACATCACAAGGCTCTTGTAGTAAGTTTATCGGATCAGCAGTCTCTCTAATCAGAAAAATAAATAACAAAACAAGAAACTGAGAATTTACTTCTGTAACATTGATTATAGGAAACATAAAACATCAAAAGTGCATTGGTTATTAGCTTTCAGCTAAGTGAAATTGAGACAGCATACATACTGAATGTGGAGATTAAGGTATCAATTTCCACCACACTATAATATTAGTAAGATATAGGTACAATATATGCTTGCTATACTACATATAATTAAGTTTACTAAAATATAAATCTGCATACTTTGGATGTTAGACTCACTTTAAAGTATTATTGTATCACTTTGCTATATATTTCCTTTCTTGGTCATGAGCGTCATTGTGTATGAAGGAGTAGCAGCTTCATCATGACCATTGTTACTGCCTCCCTGAGGAATGCATGATGAGATTTTGATGCATGAAGTGAGTGGTTATGAAGTCGGTTACAGAGAAATGTTCTGAATATCTGTTTTAACAGTGTGCCTATATCTTTATCAAAATAACAGCTACGCAGCTCTTCCTGTACATCTGTCACAAGGGATTTTCTTTCACCGCTGCCCTCACTTCATATTTTAAATGTAAAATTTTAGTAGGCTAAGCCGGAGGAAAAAATAAAGCATATTCCTGAGTTTTTAAAGTCATTCCAGTTTAATTTTTAAATTTTTAACTTACCTCATGTATCAGTAACCATGAAATTCACAGCAGGTACTCAGTCAACTTCATTTCTCAACAGGGTGCCAGATGTAACATTTAGTCTAGTGATTCCTAAACAAGCAACGTGTCAGGACATACAGTCGTCGCCACAAATATTGGCACCCTCACAGTTTTTTCCCCCCAAAAAAGTTGAAATTTGCAAAATATTTTTGTATCAACATATGCATTTCTTTGGTTAGAAGTGGGGAAAAAAACACAGCTTATTCCACATAGAAATTTTTAAATAGGCTGGACAAAATTAATGGCACCTTTTAGAAGTAATTAGAAATAATTAAATATCAGCTACTTAATTCACCTTTACTTTGGGGCTGAACTCACCTGTGGTGAGTAGCAGGTGCCTGTAATATACAAGTCACTTGTATATTACAATAGCTCAGTGGGTTGGCATACCCTTAGAGGCTGTGTTCAAATCTGTATAAAAGCACTGTCTTGTATTGAAATGTGTTCTTCTGGTTCCTTCGGACCTTGTCACGGGCACTAGGAATCTTTACCCAGGTATCACCAGATGATAGACTTACCAGAGCAGTATAGTTGGTAATATGGTACTCTGGTAGCGGGGTGATCACGGAACAGGAGACAGCAGATGGTAAGAGAATGCTCGAGGAAAGTCTATGACTAGCAGCACTGGTAATAGGTAGATAACTGTACACGAGGAACTGGATGGACAAGGAAACGTGAGGGTAGTCAGTGGTCTGCGTATAGCAAGTTGTACCACTGCTATAGTGAGGAGGAATGTCCAGGAGTAACGAGGAGGTGATGAGAGTCAGCGGTCTGCGTATAGCAAGTTGTACCACTGTCTGGGTGAAGGAATGGAATCCAGGTGAAGGTATCCGAGGAGTCAGTGGTCTGCAATACACCAGCACAGTCAATGAGAAGTATGCATACCGTGGTTCAGGAGAGCAGGCTGTCAGAGAGAGGTGCAGGGATACCTGAACGGCTGGAGGCCGGCAGGATGAGAAGTCCCAGGAGGGTGGAAGCGGTAACCAAGTAGGTGCAGCGCACGGTAGGTAGACCAGCAAGGATGTAAACAATACTCAGGAAGCAGTAGTATATAGAACTGGACACCTGGAGAACACGGGAGAGTTGAGGCGGTCTAGCTGAGATGAAAGCAGTGGAGCGTTGATCCGATGCAGACAGGCGAGTTGACACAAGCAGGAACACTGTAGAAGCACGGAGACAGCGGATCGGCTGGCTGCAGACACGATGAGTACTGGAGAGTTGAAGTGAGCAGGATACTGTAGATACATGGAGGCAGCGGATAGGAATCAGCTGGTGCAGTCACGATGAAAACACGGGAGAGCTGAAGTGAGCAGGATACTGTAGATACACGAAGGCAGCGGATAGGAATCAGCTGGTGTAGTCACGATGAAACACGGGAGAGTTGAAGTGAGCAGGATACTGTAGATACACGGAGGCAGCGGATAGGAATCAGCTGGTGCAGTCACGATGAAACACGGGAGAGTTGAAGTGAGCAGGATACTGTAGATACACGGAGGCAGCGGATAGGAATCAGTTGGTGCAGTCACGATGAAACACAGGGAAGATGAAGTGGTCTGGAAGCCACAAACGAACAACAGGAATCAGCAGGAGCTGAACACACGAGGAAACACAGGAACACCTTCAGAGGCTCATGGGGAATGAGACTCCAAGATCAGGCAACGAGGTATTGACCACAGGTGCTTTAAATAGGGAGTGTTGCCTGATCAGCCAATTAACTAAAAGGAACATGTACTGAAGGTTTGAAAGGGCTGCACATGCGCAGACCCTCAGGATGGTGGACGGCCATGGTTCCTAAACACACGAGAAGTAGCACTCACAGTCCGGTGAGTGACAGACCTGATCAATGGTACCTTCAATCAGTGTGATTGCAAATAAACATAACTTGCTTCAAAGACCTGCTTGAAAATGTCTTCATGCTGAAAATCCTGTTACCTACAAATTAGACCCAAAATCGAATCCATTTCCGGCTGTTTCTAAGGTTTGGACCCAACAGCCAGTACTACCGTTCTGCCCACAACCCAGCAGCCCTTGCCAGTGTGATAGGCTAGGGGGGGATCCATCCACAGCAACCCTGACCTATAGGAAGAGGTCAGGAGTACCAGCCCATGTACACCAGTAACGGGGTACATTAGCAGCTTCTGTTATCCAGAAGAAACCTGGTTCTGGATGCCGGTACAGGAGTCCAGTGGTGGCAGTATTTGTAAGCCCCTCCTACTGTGGTGAGTGAGCGCATGTGGGATAACGAAAGGGAACGGTCACAAAGTAATCCCAGCCCGTTCCCATTAACAACAGACGGTTGCATAGGCGGTCCATCCTGTCACACAAGGTATGACAGCTCACACCATCCATTGCCAACTCTGTGAAAGGGAGTTATATGTTAGGAGGCTCAGGAGGACCCACTGTTGAGAGAGATACATAAGAAAGCCTGACTGAGTTTACCAAAACACCTGAATAGGCCAATTTAGAGGTTTGTGGTAAAGCACATCATCCCTATATTTACAGAAAGCAAAATTAAACTTTCAAAGAAATGAAATCATAACCGGCAGTTAAACATGGAGGAGGTTCAGTGATGTTTTGGGGTTGCTGTGTTGTATTTGGCAATGGTTGCTTTGAACATGTGCATGGCATCATGAAGTCTGGAAGTTACTAGGCCATTTTGAAGTACAATTTCCAGATTTTGAATCCCGTGTGAGAAATCTGAGTGTTCGATGAAGGCCATGGGTCTTTCAGCAGATCAATTACCCCAAATGCACTTCAAAAAGCATCTTGAAGGCGGGGGGAGTGGCCTATCTGCCATACTGTGTCGACGTTGTGTCTTTCAGCTCCTCTCTGAGACACCGAAAATTGGCAAAAATCGCCCTTCGCTTGCCTCTAAAACGGCCCCTAATCCTCATCTACAAGAAGGTGATCTCCCTTAATAGATCTTGAGGGGCAAAACTGCACTTTTGGGGCTCTGGTCCGTCTGAAAGACCGGTGGGCCTAGCGGAGTGGAGATTCCCGGCATCAAGTTGGTCCCCGTTGGAACCCTCAACATTGGAGCCTGCTGCCCTCCCGTTTTCTACGGACCCTATCATCCCTCTGAATCAGCAACCATCGGATCTGCCCGTAGATTCCGTGAGTGATAGTGAGTGGAGGACGTTTCTGCCCCGCTGTGCCGCAGCGCTGCTTAAACTAGCGCCCGCCTGAGACCTGCACATACCTCTCCCGACGGGCGGTCCTGCTGAGGGTTTGGCTGTCTATCTCCTCGAGCCTCCGGGTCAGTGCTCCATCTGCGGCACAAAAAACCGGAGGTCCCCGGTCCGACGTCCTGGCCGCACTTCCGGTTCGCAAGGCACTTCCGGGAGGAATGAATCATCTGTCTCAGGTACGCGGGTGCTAAACACCCCAAATGAAAGTCTCAGACCTCCAATCTATTAGTCTGCCCAGGGGGCTATAAATACTACACCTCCCAGGCTAACTCCAAAGCTGAGGTCCAGGAGATATAGTGGGCAGCATAGAGCTCACCATAAAATAAACTAGGAAAAAAAAGAAAAAGTGGGCCAGTTCTCCTTATTCCCAGGATACGAGCTGTCAAAAATTTCTAAGCCTCCTGCTTGAATATCCTCCTGCCCCAGATCACCTCTGCCACAGTCTTAAACAAGCAGAGAGGCATCTTGTTGTGGCTTCTGAGGGGAGCAGCCAGAAGCAGACCTATCATTGTTTATCCATTTGGTGCTGGCTGGTACCCACCGTTGTGGAGAGCATAAGAATTCAGACCTGCCCGGTCAGATGTTCGGTCTGCACGAATAACCAAAGCTTCCATAAAAGTCGCAAGCCCACATGTAAGCTACACATGGAGATGTGACAAATGTGACCATGAAATGGGTGACCCGCCCAAGATACCCTAAGCGTGCCATCACCTGTATCGTTTCTAAAATATGTTATCCCTTGATTAGTCTCTTACTACGTTTACAAACAAGGCTCTCAACTCCATCTTTTAATCTATCTAAAGTATCTAGTCCCACCTATACGCCAATTGGATCTAGGCCGCACTATGGCTCCTAAAAGGCATAAGGCCTCGAAGACACCATCTGCCATACAGTTCTTCAAACCTCAATCCTCACCTTCCGCAGGAGCGGTCCCTAAACACATAGATTCAGTGGATCCGGGATCCAGGGCAACTTCGCCAGCTCCAATCCAGTCTACATCCGCCTCGGTTCTATCACAAATGGACCAGGACGCCCCAGTCACCATTAAATCTATGAAATTAATGTTTGACTCTTCCAAAACCGATGTTCTATCTGAAATGCGTTCCTCGATTCGGGAGGTCAAGGCGCAGGTGGCGGAAGTGGGCGGGAGAACTTCCCATATCGAAGATAAGATGCAGGAGTTTGCAGCGTCTCATAATGCTCTCATTACGTCCCATGAGAAACTGGAAAATTATGTCTTTGGGATGGCTGACAAGTTGGCTGATGTAGAGGACCGTTCCCGGAGAAATAACCTGAAGCTGCGGGGTGTCCCGGAGTCTATCTCAATCTCAGAGCTTCCGGCCTTTGCTAAAAGTTTATTCAAGAAACTCCTTCCTGAAGCCTCTGATCAAGACCTACTTCTAGATCGCATACATAGACTGTCGAAACCCAGAGGCGGACTGGAGTCGGCACCCTGCGACACGCTAATGCGGGTACACTTCTTCTATATCAAGGAAAGGATTCTACGAGCAGCCAGAACACAGGTAGCAGAAGAGATCTTACAAAATCTGCAATTGTTCCCGGACTTTTCCCCAGCCACTGTTGCGAAACGCCGCTCGTTCCAGCCTATTACTAGAGCGCTTCGTGAGAACCAAATTCAGTACCGCTGGGGTTTTCCAGTTAAACTTATTATCCAGCATAACAACTCTACTCATGTGATTACTGCTGTTGAAGAAGGTATACAACTTCTGAAGTCCTGGGACATTTAAACCTCAACCACAGCCTCTCCGTCTTGATCCTGGAGGGTCTACCCGAGTCTAGATGGAGAACCGCAGATAAGCTCTTGTCTTCTGCTACTACTTTTACTTGAAGGTCTTCTTCCTGCTGGGAGGATTCACTTTAACATCATGCCCTCTGGACTCTGTAGGGTCTTCATCACCACGGTTTCCGATCCCAACTTATATTTCAAGGTGAAGCTCCAGTGAGAGGATGTATACTCAGTTTCAGTCTCAGAGCTGATCGGGACTCTTTGAAAGTTTATAAATGGGATATCCTGCCGTTATATATGTTTTTTTGTTTGTTCCTTAATAATTAGATTATTTCCTTACTTGATTGGTTTGTTCAGGATATCTATATACGACTTGAATATATAGCAGGATTTTCTATCTTACTAGTAATGTTAACTTTACAGGTTATAAGTGTTTTATGTGATTTTTCATTTTTTTGTTGTTCTTTGCCACTCAATTGTATTACTATCTTGGGTGGGTACACTGTTTCTAGGGCCATGTCCCCATAGTTACTGATTTTGCCAGATGATGTCTCCCTCTGGCAACTACTTTAACCCCAGCATTGGGGTTATTTATGTTTGTTTTTGTGTCCTGTTATCCTTCCATCCTGTCTCTATCTGTCCCCTCCCCCCTGGTCTTTAAATGTAAGGGGATTGAACTCTCCTGCTAAAAAGCATCTAGAAATGGTTCAAGACAAGACACTGGACTGTTTTTAAGTGGCCAGCAATGAGTACAGATCTAAATTCCATGGAACACTGGTGGGGAGATCTGAAAACAGCAGTTGGGAGACGGTACCTTCACATCTGGGAGAATTGGAGCAGTTTTGCACAAAAGGAGTAATCTTTAAATCTTTAAATGCTCTTTGAAAACCCATTTCTTTTTTAGAGATGAACTTATCCTCGATAACACTATTCCTGCTAAAGCACCCTCAAAATTATCCCAATCTCCCCTCTAAAAACACATTTATTCCTCTTGTTTCAGCTGTGCCCTCTTCCACTTAGAATGCATTCTCTCTAATGAGCAGTGTCCTTCATACCCTTTGTTTTCATCTTTGCATTTATTTTGTCTACCTTGTATGTCCCTGTTTTATGTATGTCCTGTTTTCCCTAGTGTACGGCGCTGCTGAGCACTGTTGCGCCTTACAAATCTACGATAATAATAATAAAGAGTGGGCCAAGCTGCCAGTAGAGAGGTGCAGGAAGCTCATCCATAGCTATAGAATGTGGTTAATTGCAGTTATTTTGACCAAAGGCTGTGCTACCAAGTATTAAGTCTATGGTGTCAATAATTTTCTCAATGCCATTTCTTTTCATTTTCTGATTTAAAATGATATACAGTATTAAATTCAGAATAAATGCAAAGATTCTGTAATATTAACAGAGAAAGAATTGTTGAGACCAAACAGTGCTGTAAATTGCAACATTTGTTTAGAGAAATTGCGAGTTATTGGAAAAAAGTGCAAGGCTGCCAATATTTTTTGCCATGTCTATATTAATGTGTAGCAACACCAATCTGGATATGTCACACCATCACAGGGGAAGAAAGGTCTTATTAAGATGTGTTGCAGGTATGAACAGTTAGTCTTTTACTTATTTGAAAATTGGGCAGTGGTTTTCACTTTCACTCCATTTATATTTTTGTTTGAAATGTATTGAAATAATGACACTCTTGTTTTTAGCATCATTACCATATTTGTCACATTATTTGTAAGGTATGTTTAAAATAGCGAATGGGAAATTAGTATCTCTACAAAAGAGACGACCCATACAGTTTGGTATTTACAGCTGAGGGTCATATTCATAATTGTTAACTAGATAATCAAGTTTGTGGCTTCCCCCAAACCTTTTTAGAGAACTTCTATAGTTACCACCGCATATCTTTTATTTCTCTGGCACTCCCAGAATGCAGTGCTAACATATAAATCACTATTAAATATGTGGTCAACACTCACCAACAAAGTTTGTCAGCAGAATGTGCTCTAACATTGAACAACATTATATTCAGGGTAATTTCACAAAATAAATATTGGACTGATTTGAGATGTGTAAATAAATCTGCTTTATGTGCCTTATCCCTTCTAGTGCTAGATGTTTTTGACAATTGTCTCACGGTTCCAGACAATTTTGCAGGAGTTTAATATATTAATCAGTTTAAGCATCAAATTTAGCTTTTCACTGGTATCTCATTTGAACATTTTTTTTTTTGCTAATTTTCTGTGTATAATAAATGAAATAAAGTGGTTATGCCAAGGATATTTAAAAATGAGGATCTGCTTGAGTAAACTGGTACTACACATGTGCAACATGAACAAAGTGTTCAAAATAGGAAGGGTGCAGAATGGAATTTGCATGATTTGTCACTTGGCACAAGTCTCACAGGCAGGCATTGAAAGCATTCCTGGATAGAATCAGGCCCCTGAGTGGGTACTGGTATAAGAGAGATATAGGTCATTAAGGATTTGTGCCATTGTAGAAAAGGTGATATTTGCTACCTGATCATCTACTTGGAATGGGGTAGGGGTTGCTATGTCCCCAACCTTTACAAAATAAATCTAGAACATATTTTAATTTAGAAATAAAGAAGAAAATATATTTATCTTTGTATATATTTTTTTTTTTTTTTTAGTTTCTATTTAGTTGTATTTACAGCACACTGCAATATTAAAATGAAAATCTAAATTTTCATTCCACCACAGCCTGCATGTGTCTCTCCCCCTCCAATGCCAATGGAGGGTGGTTTGCTTGTTTATTTGTATCATATTCTTGAACAATAGATATTAAATAAACAACTCTTCTCCTCACCTGGTCCATTGACACCCCGATCACCCTCCTGAGGTAGGAAGGTGTTTTTACACCTCGCTGAAGCGATTCCTGTTTCTATTATCAACACCAGCTGTGTGGGTGACGGAGCGTGTGGGGAACCCCATAGAATTCTCATATAAAGTTAACTGAGAGATAGTATTTTATACTTTTTCAGTGAAAAATAAGTTTAAGGCTCCAGAGTTGTGTTGAAAAATTATGCTAATTGAATAGTAGGTAATTTGACATTGCTCCAAGTGCATAATGTAATTTGCACATTTCACTTAGTGCTTTGACAGAGCATTAATTATTATGAATGTCCGGAGCAAAAGGCAACGCAAACTGAACGCTTTTCAGAATGTGTGTGTATGAGTCCTTTCGCTTACATTCGTTTCTGGTGTCAAAGATATTTACTTGGTTTTGTTGGCGTGTGTTGATCACCTAATCTTTAATACCCATGTGTCAGGGTATATGAATATACTGTAATATTGTCAAAAAGGTGACTTTTGAGAAGCATGGGTTTTTCAAATACCACAAATTGATTTTTTTTTTCTGCTTAAACACTTATGTATTTTTTTTGTGCCACAAATATAGAGAATGTCCCCATAGTCAGACACACATATACGTACAGTTATATCCGGGACACATTGTCCTTCATAGTCCAGAGCTATTTTAACCACTTCTCAACCACCCACTGCCTTTCTCCTCATTCACTGCAGCTTATTGCTCTCAACAACATAGAAATTGCCGCCAACATTAATGGACTTGGCCTGTCGAGGACAGCTAAAGACCAATTGCTTGAACACTTCGCACTGTGTTAAAATTACTGAAGTGCCTGAGCATACAGTGTTTGATGGATGCTAAGCAACCTGGTGATGTCACTATGAAGAGTGCTCAATCACTTCAGATTCACACATCCTGTCAAAAATTCAGAACAGCTCTTTCGATAGGGAGCTACAGAATTACACCCAGGGCTCCTGATTTCACTCTGCGGTGTAATAAAGTTCAGTTCGTTGGCTATTTGGCAAGACACACAGTAGGCCCATTTTGCTTTGCAAAGTTGAGAAATGGCAAGAGTGCTGATACCTTGGGGGTAAAGGTATGAAACTGCACTTTGTGCATTGGTTATAATCTACTGCACCGCCACTTTTACTTTAGGACTTTTTGAGGGTTGAGTTTCAAACCGCCAATGATGTGTGGTGGTTTTAAAGCAGTTGCCTTTAATTCATTGGGCAGTTCATAAAAACGCTGTTTGATACATTTACCTCCTTGTGTTGTTGATTTGCTAGCAGTGGGTGAATTGAGTGGTTCCAGGTGTTCTGTCATAGTGCGGCACTTTCCCAATTGCGAGGCAGATTAAGTGTGGACTCCTATCTTCAAAATAGCACTGGGTAACTGCAGGTGGTCACATTTTTGCAAATGGTACATGATAATGTCCTTTATATTTACATTGTGCTTCCAGCAAGACCAGTGAGGCTAGGGGTGATATGGAACATCAGTTTGACTGAGGCTAGGGCGGTAATCATGATATCTGGGATAGCACATTTACACTGTTATTACTCCTTTCTAAGCCAGATTCTAAAGTTGTTTTGGTGTATTGAATGATCTACATCACTACTTTGATCGGAATCTCTGATGTCATTTTTCTCAGTGTAATAACTTGATTGTAAAACTGTAGTATAAATATCTATATATATCTATCTATCTCTCTATATATATATTTCCAATTAAATACAGTTGGAGTTGTTCAGCCCAACTCTTCATGTTACAAACATAAATTTCATCTGTCATCTTGCTTTACATATCGCTGAACCTGCAATTTCTCTGTTAAATTATACATTCCAGTCTTGATCTGTTATAAATATTCTGCAATGAAAACATACCCTTGATTTATGTGTACCTATGCTTTGCTTGAAAATATGATTTGTGTCTTGTAAATATACTAAAGAATTTGCAGTTCTACATTTAGTTACAGGTTGAAAAGCTATGTTTGTGTCCTGTTTTAATTAAAGTGCTTTACCATATCTCATGGATCCTTTAAATACAATTCTAGATATATAACCGCTGTAAGGGAGTGTGTGTGTGTTTGCAAAATGGTCACAATGTGTATTACTGCTTCTGTTTTAAAACAAAAATGCTTGCCGGTGGCAGAAATCGTAACAGGGATAATTAGGAGCTTGCAGGTTCTGTGCACATAAACAGCTCTTCCCCCATCTCCATTATATCCCATACTACAATAGCAACAGAGCTTTCTGACAGTTCATCCCTTTGTTGGAAAATGACCGATAAAGCAGGCAGATAACCCGTCAGCATGATCCTTTCTACATTTACCGTTGATCGCATTATGACGTGCTCTAAAAATGTGGAATGGCATTAACTCCATCTAGTCTTTGAAAGACACATCTTTGCTGCATATTAAAGCAATGAACTGACAAAACTACATATTTTGCTACCTATTTCTGAGTTCTGATGTTATTGCTTCAGTGTTCATTAGGAAAACTTGTGTATTTTATTTATGTCCTGTATTCTGTACTGTACAGCGCTGCAGAGCACTTTGGCACCTTACAAATCTACGATAATAATAATAATGTGTCCTCTACTGTAAATTATCGATTGCAGATATTAGAAGTCACCGCAGATTTCTGTCTCCTTTATTAAATCACTTGGCCTATCATGTGTTTATATGGTCACAGAACTCATTATCCATTATCCAACTATCCATACTATCATCATGTATCTACTCCACAGCCTGGGTAGCTGCAAGGGTGCATTTCTGGAGATGTGGCTGCTATTCCAAAAAGTGGCAAACTTACATGTGAACATCTTTATTGTAAAAAGGTTGTGCTTGCAGACCCTGATGCACTTCTCCAGCTGCAGGGGGCTGTAAATGCAGCTTACGTTTCATACAAAATTCCATATTGTTTTGCTGTGCATACGCAGTAAAGAAGGCAAATTTTAGCAGCTCAGAGAGGCCATTCTGAGCAGAAGGCAGTTGTTGCAATTTATTTCTGAGGATGCTGGGTATTCAGATTCCAGACTGGAATAGGCTAGAGAATTTCATTCTGTATAATGGGGTTTGCAATGGAAATACTACACTTGGAGATCTTCACAGATAATTTACCCAAGACTTTGAAGAGCTTGACAGATGGGTACTGGTATAGCTACATAAGCTGCCTATTCTCTTAGAAACAATGCTATTTTCTAGATTGGTCAGGTCACTGAGCTGAAAATAAAGGACATCAGAAGTATTGAGGCATGTCATAGGATTATATCTCTTTTTATTAGCAAAGAATTTAAATCTAAAGTACTATATACATTCCATTGTTATAGGAGTGCTGGTTATGCACTTTCTCACATTTAGCAATACCCTGGACAGCTCACTTCTGTACTCTTGCATTTATATGCTCAAGCAATGATTAAATGAAAGCATAGCATATTCAGCACAAATGTTACATGCTGTTGTTGCTAGTATTGTTTTTAGAATTGATTATTTCTAGATTAATAAGATTGTGCATCCAAGAAAGGATATGGAGCTGTTGAATATTTGAATGTATAGCAGCCTTGTGGTAATGAATTATACCCCGAACAAAAAATATTTTTGAGGGCCTCTGGATAATGTTGCGATTGCTTATAATGTTGGAGCGGGTTACAAAACCATTGCCAACGTCCTTGGCCTCCATCAGTCCACAGTCAGATAATGTCTAGCAAATTCAACTCCATTGTTATCCCTTCAATGATCCCTACAAGGACTTACAGGCCTTTCTTGCTTTGTCTAATGTTAGGGTTCATGAGACCACCACAAAAAACCTGAACAAAAGGTCTTTGTTTTGAAAGATACTAAGGAGGAAACAACTGTGTTAGGGGGATGTGGACAGATGAGACCAAAGTGGAAATTTTATTTTTTGAGAAAATAGTATGTTACAATCCTGTGAAAGAACATCACCCCAACAATGAAGCATGTCTGTGGGGTTATTGTGCTTTCCAGGTTGCATCTGAAAATTCTACAGATTGTGTACATTCACATTTTGTGCACAGGCATGTCGATGGTCCTTTTTGATCCTTGACCTCCCTCCTCTCCTTTCTCCCTCTTTTCTTCTATCCCCTCTTTAGCAGAGATCCCTGCTTTAGTCTAGGATAGAGCATACATATTGTAATTGAATAACAGGATGAATCAGTCTGCATACTTGTTTATTGTCTTTTTTTTTTATCCCCACAGCAAAGGGTTTGATTTAGAGCTGGCTAAAGTTCAGCTGTGAACCGCAAATATCCTCTTTGTTTTATGCTGTATGAACAGTAAAATGTGGCCAAATTTTAAGCTTGACATAACTTGCAGTTCCCAACATCTGGAGAGGTGGATCAGTGGTTTACAAGTGCAAGTTAAGTGCAGTAGGCTAGCCTGTGTCAGATTGTCAGGATTCCCAATGTAAAGACCACTGACAGAGTGTAAGTGGAACAAAGTGGTTTATTATAACACAGGTTTAGGATGCAATAATTGGTAAGACAACGAGTATAGTAGGGTATGGAAGGTATAGCATGGATAACTCAGAAAGCCACAGATGCAGAGTATGGTCACTAATAATATAGTTCAAAGAGTCAGTGCTGAGAAGCCAGATAGCATGGTCTAGTTCAGAGGCTGGAGAAGCAGGATAAGGACAACAGAGCTGAAAATGCAACAGACTGTAGGTGCTGGATTGCTAGTGGTGCAATGGGATGCAGACACCAGAGACGGATAGCTAAATTTGCCACATACTAGGTGCTGGATTGCTAGTGGTGCAATTGAATGCAGGCAGTGGAAAGCTGGATGGTCAAACAAGTCTGCCATAGTGTCACTCACCGGACTGTGAGTGCTACTTCTAAGGTAGCTAGGAACCGTGTCCGTCCATTATAATGAGGTACTGCGCATGTGCAGTCCCTTTTAACCTTCATTTCTGTTCCTTTAACTTAATTGGCTGATCAGGCAACACTCCCTATATTAAGCACCTGTGGTCAATACCACGTGGCCTGATCTTGGAGTCTCATGGAGTCTCATTCCTCATGAGTCTCTGAAGGTGTTCCAGTGCCTGCTCGTGTGTTCAGCTGATGCTGATTCCTGTTTGCCGTTGTGGTTTCCAGACCACTTTTATTCCTCGTGTTCCTAGTGTCTTCAGCAGCTGATTCCTATCCGCTGCCTCCGGGTATCTACAGTTACAGATTACTGCAAACTCTCCTGTGTTTCATCGTGACTCCAGCAGCTGATTCCTATCCGCTGCCTCCGTGTATCTACGGTTACAGATTACTGCAAACTCTCCTGTGTTTCATCGTGACTCCAGCAGCTGATTCCTATCCGCTGCCTCCGTGTATCTACAGTTACAGATTACTTCAAACTCTCCTGTGTTTCATCGTGACTCCAGCAGCTGATTCCTATCCGCTGCCTCCGTGTACCTACAGTTACAGATTACTGCAAACTCTCCTGTGTTTCATCGTGACTCCAGCAGCTGATTCCTATCCGCTGCCTCCGTGTATCTACAGTTACAGATTACTGCAAACTCTCCTGTGTTTCATCGTGACTCCAGCAGCTGATTCCTATCCGCTGCCTCCGTGTATCTACAGTTACAGATTACTTCAAACTCTCCTGTGTTTCATCGTGACTCCAGCAGCTGATCCCTATCCGCTGCCTCCGTGTATCTACAGTTACAGATTACTTCAAACTCTCCTGTGTTTCATCGTGACTCCAGCAGCTGATTCCTATCCGCTGCCTCCGTGTATCTACAGTTACAGATTACTGCAAACTCTCCTGTGTTTCATCGTGACTCCAGCAGCTGATTCCTATCCGCTGCCTCCGTGTATCTACAGTTACAGATTACTGCAAACTCTCCTGTGTGTCATCGTGACTCCAGCAGCTGATTCCTATCCGCTGTCTCCGTGTATCTACAGTTACAGATTACTTCAAACTCTCCTGTGTTACTTCGCTACTGTTCCAGCTGATTCCTGTTAGCTACTTCAGCGTGTTTACAGAGTCCTGCTCGTCTCAGCGCTCCAGTCTGCATTCTACCTGCCGTCAGCTGACCCGCTGCCTACTGCTTCTACAGTGTGTCCATTTGTGTCAACTTGCCTGTTAGCATCGAGTCTACGCTCCTCGGCTTCCAGCTCTGCTTCATCGCTTCAACTCTCCCGTGGTCTCCTGCTGTTCAATTCGATATACTACTGCTTCCTGAGTATTTGTCGTCCTTGCTGGCCTACCTACAGTGCGCTGCACCTACCTGCCGCTTCCATTCTGCAAGGACTTCTCATCTCGTCTGTTCCCTGCCGCTCAGGTATCCCTGCAGCTATCTCTAACAGCCTGCTCATCTGAACCACGGTATGCATACTTCTCATTGACTGTGCTGGTGTATTGCATATCCATCTGGACTGAGTTGTTCTCCTCCGGAGTTTCCATCCTCTGAGACTATTGCTATTATTGACTGTGTTTCCTTTTGCTGGACTATTCTAGTGACTTTGTTTATCTGTGCAGTGCTGTTCATTCATTATTATTATGGTGTGCAGTTTAACGTGGGATCAAGTTCAGTGTACCCGTGTAGACTCTGCATTGCATTTATCTCCTCGTGTCCTTCCTCACATATATATTCAGTGGTACAACTTGCTAGAGGCAAACCACTGATTCCTGTTTCCCTGTGTCACCAGTTGCATATATCCTCTCACATAAGCAGTGGTACAACTTGCTATACGCAGACTGCTGACTTCCACCTCCTTATTACTCCTGGACATTCTTCTCACTATAGCAGTGGTACAACTTGCCGTGCGCAGACCACTGACTACCCTCACGTGTCCTTGTCCATCCAGATCCTCGTGTTCAGTTACCTATTGTTTACCAGTGCTGCTAGTCATAGACTTTCTGAGTATTCTCTAACCATCTGCTGTTTCCAGTTCCATTATCACCCTGCCATCAGAGTATCATATACCAACTCAACTGCTCTGATAAGACCATCAGCGGGTGATACTGGGTAAAGACTCCTAGTGCCCGTGACACATAGTTATTGATAGACGGGAGCTGCAGGAGGCAAGCAGCATCCTCATGGAAGGCAGATTGTGACAGTAATAGTGTATAGTTATAAAGAGTATAAAGTACTGTTTTGTAACCTTAAGTCCCAGCAATCCCTGGCAGCCATTGACTGCATGGGCATTCTGGCACTTGTAGTACTACAAACAGCTGTATGCCAATAACATAAGTTCCACAACAGTTCATAACAGCAAAAATTATACAGACACTGATTATTTAAGCATTTAAATTAAAATACTGGTGGTTTTACTTCCACAAGCCCCAACATACTCTGGCAGCCACTGTCAATAATGGGCACCCTGACACCTGTAGTTTTACCCAAGCAATAAATATATACCTGCTTACGGGAATTTTATTCCCTATCTCCTTTTTTTTTTTTTTTGTTTACCAGTAAAGATACACCAGTCATCAAGTTGATGATGATGCCTGCCGTATCATTTCTGGGGTCACATCAAGATATTCTGTATCTTATCATACGTTCTACTCAAAATACACACATAAAGCTGGGTACACAGTAAAGAAAATTACTGCAATGCGATTTCTGTAACAATTTTACCAACATAAACACAAAATATTCTGCGCTTAAACCTAAATAATGAGATGATTGGATAATTTAAAGAAAGGGTAATATTTATCAATAGAAAAATGCAACAATGTATCAAGCATTAGCAACATGAGCACATGTATATTAAAAACAATGACTTGATATGGCATGTAAACAATAACATACAATACAAGGCAATAAATCCGTGGTACAGTAATTGGTGCACAATGCACTTATTCCAGCATAGGTAATTTGTTCAAAGTGGAGATTCAACCAGTTATAGTCATGGAGGATGGTAAAGTCCAGCGTAACGTGGCTAAGTGCCCAGGATGTAAAATTGGAATATGATACTTGCGCTTGGTAGCGGTCCAAAGTGAAGTGTCTGTTCCAGGGATCGTCCTGTTCATCCAATATGTGATGATGATGGTAAGCGGGCGATCCAGACAGTATTAATACAGTGTCCAATGTCCAATGTGGGAATCTGCAGAGTGGTGGTGATCTGATTCACCGAGTGTTGCGGCAGCATGCGTCCCAGCTTGGAACGCACGCCTAACCGTAAGTCCAGAAACCGGATGTGGAGAACCCAGAAGTGGCTGATGATTGGCCGACGCGTTTCGTCACCTAGGTGACTTTCTCAAGGCAGTAGTTAGTGTGTACAGCGGGACGGACCCTTTATACTCAGTTCAATGATGATTGGCAGTTTGTCCCGGATGTTGAATTTGGCCAGTTTATTGCAGATACTGAATAACTGCAGATAATAGCTTGAAGTGTCGTACATATTACCATGCGGAAAACATATAGTCAACATATGAATATGGATAGAAATTTGAATGTGGATAAACATTCCTGCGGTGACAACAATTATGGAAAAGGGGGGTATGGATATATGAAAAAATGAATAAATGAATAAACAGTGTATTTGTAAGTAGCGGGATTGGTATTAGGACTATACCAAAGGTGAGGGATAGTAGATTGGATACAGAGGTACATATGTCAGGGTGTGGTTGATGCTGTTGAATGGTAGTGAGATCATCAGCAGTGTAAATATATATACATAAATCACATATATATCAGACAGTATACATAGATAGGGACAGAATTGGCATATTGGATGATGCCACCCTATTGAGCTGAAGTTTATAACGGGTATAAATGGATAAATAGTTGTATATATATCCCTAATTCTAGTGGCAGCGTAATGGTCTGTGAATAAAATATTGAGGATATTAACTGTATCGACGAGACTTGAATATTGGCCTTCAGTTCTGCTGGGTATGGTACTCTCAGGGGGATATATTTACTGGGTCTGGTCGTTAGTAGGTGTCAGTACTCCATCACTGGGTAGGGAGGTTAACTCTCCAGATTGCGCACTATGCTGGACCTGATATTCCCCAATGTTCGCACATTGGGTACTGATCAGGCCCACCCAGTATCGCTTCCGAGTTCGGAATGGGATCGGGCATGGACTGGGTGGTATGCCAGCACGGTGCGAATCTGACCTTGCCGTACGTGATATGAGTTTACAGACAACTGCATACATCGAACTCTATATTGAGACCTTTAGGGGTCTGTGTATCCAGCTCAAAGATCCATCTATGTTCTTCTTTGTTAATAATTTTGGTGAGGTTTCCACCTCGCCAGTTCCTCTTAATTCTAGAAATCGCCTTAAATGTGAGGAAAGATGGATCACTGTTATGTTTCAGATGGAAGTGGTGTGATACGCTATGGGTGTGTAGGCTCCGTTTGATGTTCCATACATGTTCTGCCAATCTAGTTTTTAGTGGTCCAATTGTCCGCCCTACATACTGTAGTGGGCACGGACATTGAAGAAGATACACTACCTCTTTAGTATCGCAGGTGATAAAATCCTTGATTTTGTAGGTTTGTTTAATAGTGATGGATTGAAAGGTATTGGTTGGCTTTGTGCTTTTCATGCCACGTGTCCTGCATGCTATGCACTTGCCGCAGCTGTAGAAACCTATTTGTTGTTGGTGTGGGGTCAAGGTGGTTTGTACGGTTGTCCTAGGGAGGAAGTGATTCTGAACCAGCTTCTTTTTGAGGTCGGGAGCTTTCCGAAATATGATACTTGGTTTCGGGGGGAGAATGTGACGTAGTTCGGGATCCTGTTTAAGTATGTTCCAGTGTGAATTGATAATTTTCTGAATTTTAAATGCTTTATTATTTGTTTTCTTGTTGTGTTGAATTAATATGGGAGTTTTTGGGTTGTAACAAAGACTTCCTATCCCTAACTTCAGCTTTAGTGTATGCGGATTCGATTGTATCTAAGGGATAATTCTTGTCCAAGAATTGTTGTTTTAACTGTTGTCCTTGTTCCGCAAAGTGACAGAGTTGTGAACCGTTCCTGCGAATTCTTGTAAATTGACCATATGGTATGTTGTTTAACCATTGTGGATGATGTTTACTTGTGGCAAGGATGTAGCTATTTACATCGACTGGTTACTGATATGTTTTGGTTTCTAAATGGTTGTCCTGGATGAAAATTAGTAGATCTAGAAATTCTACTTCTTTGCGACTGTACTTGGTGGTGAATTTGAGATTGTATGGATTAGTGTTGAGTTCTTGCAGGAAATTATTGAGAGATGTCTCCAAATGGCGATTATGTCATCAATGTATCTTTGCCACAGGACCAGGCCTGCCCCATGTTGGTGGTTAGACCATATGTATTGGTCCTCCCACCTGCTCATGAACAAGTTAGCGTAACTTGGGGCAAACCTGTTCCCCATGGCTGTGCCTCTGGTCTGTAGGTAAAAGGTATTCTGAAACCAGAAGTAGTTATGGTTGAGTATGAAATGAATGCTGTCTAAAATAAATTGGGCCTGTAATGGTTGTATAGTTGGATCACTTGAGAGGAAATGTTCAATGCTTTGAAGACCCTGATGATGAGCAGTGACCTTATAGAGAGAGGTGACGTCGCTGGTGACAAGCCAGAGATCGTCACTCCACTCCACATTGGTCAAAATATTGAGGATGTGAGTCGTATCTCTAATATAGGATTTCTGGACTTTGACATATGGTTGTAGGAAATGATCAATGTATTGTGATAGATTGGATGTGATGGAATTTATACCAGAGATGATTGGTCTGCCTGGAGGTTGAGTGGCACTTTTATGTATCTTTGGCAGATAGTAAAAACTGGGATGGTGGGATGTGTAATGGATATGAAATCAAATTCTTTTTTGGTGAGGATCCCCTGTTCTAAACCAGTTTTAAACAGTTTGGTTAGTGATTGTTGGAATGTAGTGGTTGGATCTGTATTTAATTTGGTGTATGTAGTGGAGTCATTCAGAATATTAGTGGCTACTGTGATGTTGTCTTGTTTGTTCAGCAGAACAATCCCGCCGCCCTTGTCTGCGGGCTTGATGACTATGTTGGTGTTTTGTTGTAGTTCCTTCAGAGCAATGGTTTCAGCTAGGGTGAGATTAATGCAATTAGGTCTATCGTTGATGGTCATTTTTTGGATATCTTCCATGACCATATGTTCAAAGGTTTGGATGAGGGGACCTTTGAGGAATGTGGGATTGAACTGTGATTTTGGTTTAAATGTACTGTGTTTATATGTAGACGTGGTCGCCTCATTCCTGGTTTGTGGTGGGTGTTTGAGGAAGTATTTTTTTAGGGTAAGTTTCCTAGTGAATTTATGTCAATCGAGATACATTTCAAATTTATTTGGTTTGTTGGAGGGGGCAAATTTTAATCCCTTGTGTAACAGGGATGCATGTGGCGTTCGTAGTGGAAAATTACTGAGATTGAAAATGCCTTGTTGTAACTCCTCCTTTGAGGGTTTCTTTACGTATACTGTCTGATATATATGTGATTTATGTATATGTATTTACACTGCTGATGATCTCACTACCATTCAACAGCATCAACCTCACCCTGACATATGTACCTCTGTATCCAATCTACTATCCCTCACCTATGGTATAGTCCTAATACCAATCCCGCTACTTACAGATACACTGTTTATTCATTTATTCATTTTTTCATATTTCCATACCCCCCTTTTCCATAATTGTCACCGCAGGAATGTTTATCCACATTCAAATTTCTATCCATATTCATATGTTGACTATATGTTTGCCGCATGGTAATATGTACGACACTTCAAGCTATTATCTGCAGTTATTCAGTATCTGCAATAAACTGGCCAAATTCAACATCCGGGACAAACTGCCAATCATCATTGAACTGATACACACCTGTACACACTACCTACTGCCTTGAGAAAGTCACCTAGGTGACGAAACGCGTCAGCAAATCATCAGCCACTTCCGGCGTCTCCACATCCGGTTTCTGGACTTCCGGTTAGGCGTGCGTTCCAAGATGGGACGCATGCAGCCGCAACACTCGGTGAATCAGATCACCACCACTCTGCAGATTCCCACATTGGACATTGGACACTGTATTAATACTGTCTGGATCGCCCGCTTACCATCATCATCACACATTAGCCACGTTACGCTGGACTTTACCATCCTCCAGGACTATAACTAGTTGAATCTCCACTTTGAACAAAATACCTATGCTGGAATAAGTGCATTGTGCACCAATTACTGTAGCACGGATTTATTGCCTTGTATTGTATGTTATTGTTTACATGCCATATCAAGCTCATTGTTTTTAATATTCATGTTGCTAATGCTTGATACATTGTTGCATTTTTCTATTGATAAATATTACCCTTTCTTTAACTTACCCAATCATCTCATTATTTAGGTTTAAGCGCAGAATATTTTGTGTTTATGTATGATATCAGGTTGGATTTCCCTGCTATTCCGCTGCTAACCTATCTTACCCCGTAGTGCGCTTCCTTCTCTGCAATTTATCTAAACAATTTTACCAACAACTGAAAGTCTTGATGAATATGCAGATTTAGGCGTAGACACTTACACGATTTATCTTCAGATCTGTGCTCTTCATCTGTCATAACCAACGGCTGAAAAGATTATGACTGTACACTCTATAGAGATCTGCCTCTGCTGCGGGTCGTAAGTGCGTACACACTGTAGCATTTGCCCGACATCGTTCTTTTGTTGATGGTGATTTTTAGGATGTTTATAAAACCAAATCAAAAGATATAATATGCTCAGGTACGGTCATTTATTGTGTGATCGACATGATAATTGGATGAGAAACCTGTAGATTGTACCCAGACGAAAGCTGCCATTCTGCATCCTGAATGTAGGTGTAAACCTAATCTAAAAGTGACCCTAATGTATATTTTCTTAAGAAATAATTCCAGTCCGAAACTGAAAGTTATACCCCATCTTTTTTCAGATAGTGTGTTCACTGTAAGCAGAAATCAAGCACAGGCACACGCAAGACGTCGAGAGACCTGCCGAACAGTGGACCCCAGGTTGGCAAACTTCTAAAATGTGGTTTTTCTTAAGATATGCCACCCAGATCAGAATTTTCACATTATGGTGGAATTATCCTTTTGCTCCCAGGACCTCACACATAATTTTGATTTTGATGCATTCAGGGATCAAAAACAAGAACGCAATCTATAAATTAAATGGAATTAATTTAGGAGAATCTATAATGGAAAAGGATTTGGGAGTGCTCGTAGACAGTAGACTTAGCAATAGTGCTCAATGTCAAGCAGCAGCTGCAAGGGAAAACAAAGTATTGGCATGCATAAAAAGGGGCATAGATGCAAGGGAAGACAGTGTAATTTTGCCACTGTATAAAACATTGGTAAGACCTCATCTTGAATATGCAGTACAGTTCTGGGCACCACTCTATAAAAAAGATAATTTGGAACTAGAAAGGGTTCAGAGAAGGGCGACAAAATTGATAAAGGGTATGGAGTCATTAAGTTATGAGGAAAGGTTAGCCAGTTTAGGCATGTTTACTTTAGAAAAGAGGCCTCTAAGGGGAGATATGATTACTATGTACAAATACATTAGGGGTCAATACAGAGAGCTTTCATGGGAACTTTTTACCCCAAGGACCATACGCAGGACACGTGGTCATCCCCTAAGGTTAGAGGAGAGGAAATTTCACAACCAGTAAAGGAAGGGGTTCTTTACAGTCAAGATATGGAATTCATTGCCAGGGAAGGTTGTGATGGCAGATTCAATAGATATGTTTAAGAAAGGGTTAGCGGAAAGGTGTATCCAGGGATACGACCGTTAATTTAAAATGAAGGATAGTAGTGGATATAGGGTAAAAATAGGACTGCAGTATTGAGTCTGGGGGGATTTTCACAATTGAAACAGATTGGCGGTTGCTTACTCTGGATTAATTTCAAATATAAGTGCAGGATCGCAGGAGATCCAAAATAGGTTGAACTTGATGGACTGGTGTCTTTTTTCAACCTCATCAACTATGTTACTATGTTACTATGTTACTGTGCCTCCTGCAGGGAACCCCAAGATGCATCTCGAGATATAAGTAAATAACAAAAATCATAAATTGCAAAGTAATCCTGCACCTGCCCAGATATAGCTCTGCTTAGTAAAACAATAAACTACACCAGTCAAGGGAAGGATAGAAGAAGATTTCACAGATTTTTAATATCCCTGGAGTTCTATCAAGCCCATCATGGTGCACCAACATTGATTTTGTCCAAACATTTAATATTTGTTGATTAGTCCCAGAATAGAGTGGTGGTAAATAAATTATTTAAAAGTAAGAAATAAAAAATATGCTGTACTGATACTGTAAAAAATATACTTACCGCCACTCTTGAGACTGTCAGTCATTGAGAGCTGTCAGGCGCCGCTCGGCAGCCGCCCGCCCGTCTGCATAGCACGTCTGGTTGCCTAGCAACCAGACGCATCACTTCCCCTTCAGCCCGGCCAGCCAGCTACAGACTTGAAAGCGTTCCCGTTGCTAGGCAACGGGACGCTGCATGAAGATAGCGCTACGGCGCTAAAGGATGACTAGCGCTACGGCGCTGGAGTATGATAGCACTACTAGTGCTGAGGGCATTGGCTAGCAGCACTATTTAAGCCTCTCTGACCCCACTTCCTGTGCCAGAGTTTCAGGTCCTTTCCTGTCCTCCAGCGTTCCAGTGTTCCTGTGATTATCTGTTTCCTGACCTTTTCCTTCCTTCAGTTTATTGCCGTTTGCCTGTGACCATTGTGACCCGGATTGCCTTACTACCCTTTTGGATCTCCCTTTTGTACCTCGCTGTCAGAACGTTATCGACCCGGCTTGACTCACTACCCCTTCGGATTCTCCTTGTGTACCTGCATTGCCCACACCGTTGCCGACCCGGCCTGTCTGACATTCCTCTCGTACTTCGCTATCTGACTCGTGGAAGGACCGCGACCTGCGTGTTTCCTGCAGCTAAGCCCATACCTCCTTGCGGGGGTTCCTGGTGAACACCAGGGGCACGTTAGACTCCGCACCTTCCTCCGAGTAGTGCCAACGATAGCAGGTACGCTATACTAGTCGTGACAGTAAACTCTGGCGATGTCTACCGAAGGAACTGGTGAACCCTCAGCCCGGGACCTTCTCATCCATTTGGCTCAGCGAGTAGAACAGCAAGAAGCAGCCCAAGCACATCTCCTACAATGTGTCCAAGGTATCGCTACACGCTTCGATGCTTTACAAGGCTCTCTGCCTGCTACTCCAGCCATTACCACCTCCTCAGTGGCGTCCTCTAGTGTGGTTACTGTATCCACTGCAACTTCTGGCATGCGTATCCCCACGCCTGAAAAATACGATGGGGATCCCAAGAAGTGCAGGGGTTTCTTGAACCAGTGCTCTATCCAGTTCGAGTGCAATGCAGGAGCATTTCCTTCAGAGCGTACGAAGGTGGCGTTCATGATCTCCCTCCTGAGTGGTCAAGCACTAGCCTGGGCTTCACCTTTGTGGGAGAATGGAGACCCTCTTCTTAATAACACCGGCTCCTTTATTGAAGCTTTCAGTAGAGTCTTCAATGACCCTGGGAGAGTAGCCTCTGCTGCAACCAGCTTTCTGAACCTGCGTCAAGGCAACTTATCTGTCAGGCAATATGCCATCCAGTTCCGGACCTTAGCGTCAGAGCTGAAATGGAACAACGAGGCGCTGGTCGCAACTTTTTGGCAAGGTCTAATCGACCGTATTAAGGACGAACTAATTTCTCGGGATCTTCCCTCTGATCTTGATACCCTAATTGCGCTATGTATTAAAGTTGACCTACGTTATCAAGAACGCACCCAGGAACGTCCTGTCTCTAAGCGGGTGGTTTCTCGTCTGGCTCCTCAATTTCAAAACCCAGTTTTGCCTATGGATGAACCCATGCAAGTAGGACGTTCCCGTTTATCCCCAGAAGAAAGAGAGAGGCGCTTCAGGCAGCGTCTCTGCCTTTACTGTGGCGATTCCGGACATGTTCTCAAGGTCTGTCCTAAGAGACCGGGAAACCCGTCCTCCTAAACGGTAGCAGGGAGGCCGGTTTAGGAGTATCCACAGTTGCTCCCTACTCAAAAAACACCCCTGAGTTTCTTATGGCAGTCACCCTGAGCACCCCTAGAGGTCCCTTCTCCACCACGGCATTTGTGGATTCCGGCTCCACCGGGAACTTCATTTCGGCCACTCTCGTTGCTGGGCTTCAAATTCCAACTCTCCCCTTGCCTCAATCATTATCATTAACGGCAGTGGATGGGAACCGTGTCAGCAGTGGCTCCATCTCCTTCATCACCTCACCTATTCGGTTAATGGTAGGAGCCCTCCATAGCGAGATGATTCAGTTATTGGTGTTGCCAAAATCCATCAATCCCATTATCTTGGGGCTTCCATGGCTACGAAGACATTCTCCACAGATGGATTGGGATCGAGCTCAGGTTACCCGTTGGGGTACAGGATGTCATCATAGATGTCTACCTAGTGTTCTGCCTCCCGGTTCCCAAGTTGTTGCTCAGTCCACGGTTACGGAACCAAGCCTTCCAGCTGCATACGCCGACTTTCAAGATGTATTCAGTAAAACTGAGGCCGAGTTATTACCTCCCCATCGGCCCTGGGATTGCTCCATCACCTTACTTCCCGATCAACCTATACCCAAGGGGCGAACTTATCCCCTTTCTCGCCCAGAGACCTTGGCAATGTCTCAATATATCAAGGAGAATCTGGAACGTGGTTTTATTCGCAAGTCTACCTCTCCTGCTGGGGCTGGATTCTTCTTTGTCAAGAAAAAAGATGGGTCTCTGCGCCCATGCATTGACTATAGACCCCTGAATCGTATTACCATCAAGAATCGGTACCCGTTACCTCTTATCTCCGATCTAGTTGACAGGATCAGCGGGGCTCAAGTGTTTACTAAATTAGACCTACGAGGGGCCTACAACCTCATTCGTATAAAGAAGGGTGACGAGTGGAAGACCGCCTTCAATACGAGGGATGGTCATTTCGAATACCTGGTAATGCCCTTCGGTCTTTGCAATGCCCCTGCCATCTTCCAGAGTTTCGTTAATGACATCTTTCAAGACCTGTTGTATACCTCCGTAGTCGTTTATCTAGACGACATTCTAGTGTTTTCTAAAGACTTGAGTTCTCATCAAGAACAAGTGAGGGAGGTCTTGCGAAGACTGCGCAAATATCATCTCTATTGCAAATTGGAAAAATGTGTTTTTGAAGTTCTCCAAGTGTCCTTCCTTGGGTTTATTGTGTCTGGCTCTGGGTTACAGATGGATCCCACCAAGGTGTCGTCCATCTTGAATTGGCCTCAACCGCAGGGTCTTAAAAGTATCCAAAGATTCATTGGATTCGCCAATTATTATCGACAGTTCATCCAAGACTTCTCTTCCATTATTGCTCCAATTACAGCATTAACTAGGAGATCTGCCAATCCTAAGATATGGTCTCCAGAAGCTGTTTCTGCCTTTACTACTCTGAAAAAATCCTTTTCCTCGGCCTCTGTTCTCTTTCAGCCGGATCAACAGCGACCTTTCTTTGTGTAAGTAGACGCCTCTTCAATAGGCATTGGAGCCGTGTTATTCCAAAAGACACCTTCAGGTACCCATTCTCCATGCGGGTTCTTCTCCAGACGATTTCTTCCCAACGAGATTAATTATGGAATCGGAGACAAGGAGCTTCTCGCTATTAAAGCAGCTTTGGAGGAATGGCGACACTTATTAGAGGGAGCCTTATTTCCAGTTACCATCTTTACAGATCACCGAAATTTGACATTCATTCGTGAAGCTCGCTGTTTGAATCCTCGGCAGGCCCGCTGGGCATCATTCTTTGCCCGCTTCAATATGATTCTTACCTTCTGTCCAGGTGCTAAAAATGGGCGGGCAGACGCTCTATCTCGTTCGTTTGATGATACAGACCGCCTGAATCCATCGATTCCTCATTGCATTATTGACCCTTCTAACATCGTTGCTATTACCAATACGGTGAAGGATGCTCCGCCCACAGTACGATCATTTGTGGAACCACAATTACGTCTCAAGGTATTGCGTTGGGCCCATTTGTCCTGTATCGCGGGTCACGCTGGCATAAAGAAGACCACATTCCTTCTCTGTCGTCGTTTCTGGTGGCCTACCATACGTGCTGATATACGGGACTTTTTTGCAGCATGTACCATTTGTGCCCAACACAAAACTTCCAGGAAGGTTCCTGCTGGTTTGCTCCAACCCCTGCCTATGCCTGATGCTCCCTGGGAGAGTATAGCCATGGATTTTATTACTGACCTTCCTTGCAGTTCTGGATTTAAAACCATCTGGGTTGTCATTGACCGATTTTCTAAAATGGTGCACTTCATTCCTCTTTCAGGTCTACCTTCGGCCAGTCACTTAGCCGACACATTTATCAAGGAGATCTTCAGACTTCATGGTTGCCCTAAGGAAATTATCTCTGACAGGGGAGTGCAATTCATCTCCCGATTCTGGAGGGCCTTCTGTAAAAAACTGGGTACGGAGTTAAAATTCTCATCGGGATATCACCCCCAGACCAATGGTCAGACCGAGCGGATCAAACAGGATTTAGAGACTTTTCTTCGTTGCTTTACCGCTGATAATCAAAGCAGATGGTCACAATTCCTTCCCTGGGCAGAATTCTCACACAATCACCATGTCCATGAATCTACCGGGTTTTCTCCATTCTTTATTGTGAATGGGATGCATCCTATTATCCCAGATCCGTTTCCAAATTCTTCCTCCTCAGTTCTGGCGGTGGACTCACTCTATCGAGAATTCTCTCTCATTTGAGCCACAACCAAAGCAGCTCTGCAAAAAGCATCACAGCACCATAAGACCTTTGCAGATCGCCACCGAAGAGCTACTCCTCTATTGAAGGTAGGGGATCAAGTATGGCTTTCCACTAAAGATTTAAAACTCAAAGTACCATCTATGAAAATGGCTCCACGTTTTATTGGTCCTTACATCATCTCACAAGTTATTAATCCTGTGTGTGTAAAGCTAAAGCTACCTGCTTCTTTACGATGCCATAATACTTTTCATGTTTCCCTACTCTGGCCATTGGTGCTTAACAGGTTCTTTGTACCTCCATCTCGACCTCCTCCAGTTCAAACCTCCTCTGGAACAGAGTTTGAGATAAGCCGGATTCTGGATGTCCGTATTCGCTATGGGCGACAACAGTTCCTTGTGCACTGGAAGGGATTTGGTCCGGAAGAAAGATCTTGGGTCGATAAACCGGACCTTCATGCTCCTCAGTTACTCAAGAGATTCCTTCAAACAAGGGGAGAAGGAGGAGGGCATACTGTCAGGCGCAGCTCGGCGGCCGCCCGCCCGCCTGCATAGCACGTCTGGTTGCCTAGCAACCAGACGCATCACTTCCCCTTCCGCCCGGCCGGCCAGCTGCAGACTTGAAAGCGTTCCCGTTGCTAGGCAACGGGACGCTGCATGAAGATAGCGCTACGGCGCTAAAGGATGACTAGCGCTACGGCGCTGGAGTATGACAGCACTACTAGTGCTGAGGGCATTGGCTAGCAGCACTATTTAAGCCTCTCTGACCCCACTTCCTGTGCCAGAGTTTCAGGTCCTTTCCTGTCCTCCAGCGTTCCAGTGTTCCTGTGATTATCTGTTTCCTGACCTTTTCCTTCCTCCAGTTTATTGCCGTTTGCCTGTGACCATTGTGACCCGGATTGCCTTACTACCCTTTTGGATCTCACTTTTGTACCTCGCTGTCAGAACGTTATCGACCCGGCTTGACTCACTACCCCTTCGGATTCTCCTTGTGTACCTGCATTGCCCGCACCGTTGCCGACCCGGCCTGTCTGACATTCCTCTCGTACTTCGCTATCTGACTCGTGGAAGGACCGCGACCTGCGTGTTTCCTGCAGCTAAGCCCATACCTCCTTGCGGGGGTCCCTGGTGAACACCAGGGGCACGTTAGACTCCGCACCTTCCTCCGAGTAGTGCCAACGATAGCAGGTACGCTATAGTAGTCGTGACAAGAGCAAGCCAAGACATTAGGTTGCAATGGGGATTGTTCATTAAGAAACTACAAATCTGCCCCACAGCATCCAATTGGTTAATCCAGACATTAATGCTGCCTCTCCTGGTGTATGCAAGGAGCGAGGTACTCATCGAAACCTTGTGTTATATATGGGTTTTCAGCAGTTTCTTGTGCAAGGAGTCCCATCTATGAAAAGAAAAACAAAATAAAAGAATAAATACCATGTAGACATTTAAATCATGCCTCTGCTGCTATTTATCTTTTGTGTTGTATTTGTATATTAATAGTCCTATTTGAATAAAAATGTTTAGTACAGTTATACAATAAGGTTCAATTTATAACAGACATGCACAGATTTTTACCAGCACAGGTCAGAAAACTGTTTAGCTGAGGAGTTTGTAGGCCGTTAAGTAGAGATCCATTGGTCTCATTATCAAGGTCTATATTTCACCCTAAACTTATATTGATTTGCAATTACTACAGTCTAGAATCCTGGGTATGCTAATCAGAGATTGAAGGACATCAAATTAAAACCTATTATTTTCTATTATTCACATGGCAAGGTAATTGCTACCTGTGGCTCTGTGTTAAGTAAGATTGCATGAGTCATGACTACATTACTAGAAAATCTCCAAGGTACTTTATTTACAAACTGAAAAATTGATTTCTTCAGTACTTTTTATTACCAGTTCCAGCAGAACGTATCATTTGGTTTTTAATAAAAGTATGTTTTAACATAGGCTGTAGGTTTGTGTTTTCAGATGTATATACTCTGCATTGGGCACTATTATTATTATTAATAATAATAATAATAATAATAATAATAATAATAATAATAATATCTATTATTTATAAGGCGCCACAAAAGATCTGTAAAGCTGTACATGACATTTACAGTAATATACAAAAAACAGCAACGATCCATAATACATTACATAATACATGAAAAACAAAATAATGCAGAGACCAGACATACTATTTAAGCAAATTGCAAACAGATAACTTGTTAATGCATATCAAAGTATTTACAGATCTAATTTACTTTAGAAGTAAGGTCCAATGTATTAGTTTAGTTTACTTTTCATGATTTAGCTTTTTCCCCTTGTGAAATGCATTTAAAATAAAGAAATACATTTTGTGAATGTGGGATGGTGTGTGAAGTGAGTAGAGGATTTAGATGGATGGGGGGATTCAGGAGCGACAGAGGGTTTTATAGGTGAGGAGTTTAGATTCTATAGGTAATGGGCAGCCAATGTAGGAATTGGCAAAGTGGAGTTGCAGGAGAAAAAAATCATTGTTGCTGCAGTATTGAAGTGGCAAAAAAAGTGTTAGTGGGAGGCCAGACAGAAAGAGGGGAAAGAGGGTACAGTAGTCAAGGTGGGAGATAATGAGTGAGTGCATGAGAATTTTGGTAGGGTCAAAGGTGAGAAAGGGTCATGTTCAAACAAAGTTTGGAAGGTGGAAGACACAGCCCTGGGAGAGAAATCAGATATGTCTATGGACAGTAATGGAAAGGGTGGAGTCAGCCGTGACATGCAGGTAGCCACTAGAGATGAGGACCACAGAAGTGTAATGCTGTCCACCATGAGAGCGATGTCAGGAGGCCGTGGGGAGACCCTAGAAGGAGGGAAGAAGATTCAATTAGTTTTAGTCATGTTGAGTTTTAGATACTGATGGGACTTCAATGAAGAATTGACATAGCGACAAATGGACACACAAGAAAGGAGAGAGGTTAGGATAAAATGTTGTAAACAGACTGACTGTTAAAAGTGCTACTGCTACCTTTGTAGTCACATTTGTCTGGACAGTTATAATAGTGTTACACATCTGATGTGGGGAGCTCCAGCTGCTGTCTTAAAGTAGACCTAACTGTACTATAAATATTATGAGGTGAGCGAGAGCTGTGCTCAGTCCCGTGACAAATGATCCGCTGATCCACATTTAAATCAGGAAAGAGGTGGCAAGTGATGTTGGAGCTAGTGGGTGGGAATTCTGTAAAGCAGCAGGCTTTGCTGTAGTTGGACAGTAATTTCAAAAATTAACAGGGCGATCCTTTCCAAATAAATCCTCTTTGTGCCCTGTGCAATTTTCACAACCTGGAGGTAAGTGCACCTGAAAACTTCAAAACCATGAAGGGCCTGATGCAGAGTTGGCCGCAAAATGAGCGTATATTACACTAAAAAGACATATGTAAAAATAGCGTCTTTACACCCATATGCTGAGCCATACGTAAGTTGGCCCCAGTAGCTAATGCCCTATGGCAGGCACATGTCACAGGCACATACATCCCATTTGTGCTCATGTTTCTAGCCATTTGTTTTATGTGCAATAAATCATTCGCTATTAGGCATCAATAAAACATTATAAACAACTCTCTAATACAGCAGGAACAACTCCCCATCTCTTGTACAAAAAAAGTTTTACTTAAACATGCACACACAAAAACACAATATATACCAGATGACGATGAAAGCACCAATCGGCACCAGAGACCATCATCATCTTCCACTATTTGTACCTGCAGATAATACAGCCTTCTATTCTAGGCAGTTATGCATCTTCTTCACGGCCAGCTTCTTTTTGTAATTACAGTAACGCGCCTTTACAGTTCTCGCCTACATTAGAACGCCTCGGTCCCACTTCTCCAGGCGCAGGCTTGCGTGAGTGACTGAATCACACAAATTTGCGTGGGCGAATATGCTACGCAAACTGGTGTGGTACTCATTCTGTATCCACCCTGAAATGGTTGCGGATTGGAATTAAGAAAACTTGCTCAATGTGCAGAGCTAAACCCACAACAAACTCTAATTAATGCAGTTTTCCCTATTTTGCATCCAATGTTGATAGATATTATTTTTTATATGTAATATGTTATGTATCCTTGCCATCTGTGCATTATAAATGAAATTGTAAATTTCGTTTACGATGCTGCAGACCATTTGTGGCGCCTTATATATAAAAAAATATTAATAATCTTCACCTCTCTACCTCTTCAAGCAATGACATTTAGACTAGCACATCTACCAGTTCCATTGCAAATGGATGTTTTTAAATGTTATAATGAAGAGGAGTGGTTTGTGCTCTTATGCGTCCCTCCACCCCCTAACATCAGTGAATCAAATATTCCTTTTGTGAGTGTTGTATTTGCCGTATGATGTCACATGGCTGTATACTATGTGATCTTGACCGGCACCCTCGTGGATTATTCATCCTTTTTGCTTTGACAGAAGTTTTAAATGCCCAGCCATTACCGTAGAGATATCATTTTAAACAAAATCTTTAACAGTGGAAGAAACAGCAAATATCATCAACAGGGATTGAACAAGTATTTAAGGTTTATGGCACCGTTTATCAAATTATTGCTGCCAATTATTTATATGTTTATGTTTCAGTACTTCATGTAAAATGTTCTATTTATTACTGTTACATCAAGACTGTTTTGTTGTAGTTTTCAAATAACACTGGTAAATTTTCAAGTAATAATCAAACAGCAGAATAATCAATTGACAACACTATTCTCTTGCCACTAAACAACCTTTCTACCTTTTATAATTAATATTCATTAAACTTTCCTGCTGCTTTCTGTCAGTGAGAGTCAATGGCTTAAATCAGGCCTGTCCAACCTGCGGCCCTCCAGATGTTGTGAAACTACAAGTCCCAGCATGCTCTTCCAGCTATCAACAGGTTGTCTACTGGCAAAGGATGCTGGGGCTTGTAGTTTCACAACATCTGGAGGGCCGCAGGTTGGACAGGCCTGGCTTAAATGGTTGTGATAATTCTTAAAAGCATGAGATGCAAATATAGATTATTTTTTCAGTTTAAATCTGTGTTATGTAAAATATATGGACAACTATAACAAAATACAAGTAGCTCCATTTAAAGAGGTACTTATTAGGGATGACTGACATTTTCGAAACTGTTCCGCAGAATATTCACCTCATCCCACATTTGAGCATGAAATTTTACATGTTTCTAATGCAGACTTTGCCATAAATGTTCTGCTCCGATCTCCCACTATCATTTTCTTTCAGCTGAAATTCCCCTGTCATTGTTGTTCCGCTCAGACCTTTTCCTTATCACACTTTAAGCACTTCACAGAGTAGAATGAATTGACACCTTTGTCGTCTCAGCTCTAATTTATAGACTAGGAATTCCGAAAAAATGCGGAATTTGCAAATTTAGTGCAGAATGGCCATTCAGTAAAATGGCAGAGTACATAACGTCGCTCAATGATTCTATGGCCAGAACGTTACACCTCAGCAAAACAGCATGTTTGTTAGTAAACTATGCAGCAACTTTGCTCATATATAGTACTTTACTATACACTCATTTATATGCAAAATGTCAGTAACTTTTTTCCCCCCAAAATATGGTTATCTTTTATTGAGGCAAGTAAATAAATACTGCTATTATATACCACACATACAGCAAGAAGAATTGACTTAGGAATTGTTTTAACTAAAGTTGTCTGGCCAAAGCATCTGATTGTGTGGTAAGCATTTTTCACACTGAGAGAGGGTTGTCCAAAAGTTGGCAGATACTGTTAAGAGTGGCTGATAAAAACAAGAGAGAAAAATAATAAATACTGTATTCTATATATGATGGAGCAAATGCATCATATATTAAATTTTGTGTCTTACATCCTTATGTCGTTGGAAATATAAACAGAAAATGTGTCACATGCTAAACCCAGAGTTAGGAGTTACCGGACCAGATGTCTGGTGCGCTCCCTCTGGTCTCCTCTCCACTCACGGCACCATCTCCTGTGACTCTGCACTCCTCTGTACATTGAGCTTGTGGTCATGTGACCACTGACATCTCAAGCCTATGGAATTCAATCTGCTTAGTTATTTAAACCTGTTCTGTGCCAGAGTATTAGGCTTCATACCTGTACTCCAGCAAGCCTGTGCCCCTTGTGGCTGATTCCTCTTCTAACACAAGCCGTTCAAGTCCTCTCTCCTGCCTGTCATTTTAATACTCTTTCTGGTTCTGAATGTTGCTGACCTGGGCTGTCCTGACATTTCCTCATCATCTTCATTTTGGCATTACACTGTCCTTCCCGGCTATTTGGGTTTGTTAGACTCTGTGCCTCTTATTACTGCCAGCGCTAATCCAAGTAGTGAAAGAGAATACACTAAATCCAAATGAGTCCTGATACTATGGAAGTTATTTTTTAGAATAGTGAGCTGCCAAAGTAGTCAGGGGATCAGTTACACCCCATGACTTTCCAATTCCATGTTTGATGGCCGCCCACCTTATACACTCTCCTGCCTGCCTACAGACTCACTACCACACTGCCAGCCCCTCCACATGGTCTCCCAACAGATTTCCTGACCAGCAATGAGGCTCCTTGTGGCTGCAGTGGTGTGTTTACTTATGTGATTGTTTAAGTGAGGACAGAGTATAATGTGACACAGATTGTTTTGTGATGTGAGGGGAATGGAGGCCACAACCTGAGAGTTAGATAGTGGAAGTATCAGTACAGAGCAGTTATGTGTGATGTGAGTCTCCTTTCATACCAGTGCACTAAAATTTTAATTTTAAACACACCTTTATCTAAAATGAAGTCACACATCAAAATTGTTCACTTAAATTTATAGCATCTAAAACAAATCAAAACTTTATGGGTTGGCCAATACTATTGTTCAGTGAAAACCACATACAGTATGCTAAGTGCAGAATTGCACATACTCTTTTTTTTAATATTCCTCTGCACAGATGATTCAACATTTTGTCCATGACAGAAACACAATTGGACTATCCATTCTTTACCTTTTTTTTACCTAATATACTGCTTTTTGGAGGGCATTAATGTAAACACTATTTTAATTGTCACAACTTTTACATGTTGACTTTTTAAACCATTTTCATTTCATACAACAAACAAAATATCAGTTCACAAAACATTACATAAGGAAATGAGCTACTACCACCATCTCCCCCTCCGTCCATAGTGTTACATTTCTGTAATGTTCACCAAATAACTTTATTGTTGTCTAAGGTAGGAGTTCTGTCCTAATGAAAATTGGTTGTTGTGAAGTCATAGGATATAAGATTATATTTCTTGTTATGTTTGTGCTACAAGGGAAAATATTATAGTTTGTGATTATGTTGTTGTTAGGGTTTAGGCTCAGATGGCGTGAAGGAGAAGAGATATGTTTGTTTCAGAGTAATTGGGGATAAAAATGTCTCTTCAATTTGTACCCATTTAACGAATTAGAGGTTTAAGTTTCATGAAGCTAATTTGGTAACCTTAGAGATTGCTAAATAGAGGCTTAAAGTAGGTAGACCCAGACCTCCATTAATGGGTGTCTGGAAAACATGTTATTTCCTGGCTTCACTTTTTTTTATCCCAATATAAATTTATCTATTGAACCCTAGAATGCCCCAAAAATTTTGCTACAGCTTGCTACAAAGAGGACCCAAATAGTACTGTTCTTTGGGGGGAAGAAAAGTCTCTAGTTAAGTAAAGTGAACTCCTATATATGGAGAATGTACTCTTGCCAAGATTATATATAGAGGGCATTAAGGGGTTTGTGAGAATTGAGTGTTCTCTCAAACATTTCTAAACTAAATCCAGAACAACCCACCCAAATGCCTTTTCAAAGTCTAAGTGGAGTAGGAAGGACAGTTCCATTTTACATTCTGTATGCTAAGGGCAAATCCTATTTTATCAGAAGACTTCCATGTGGGGGTAAACCCCACTTGATGAGGGGAAAGTAACACAGGCATGTTTCTGGTAGCCATGATTTTATTGTAAGGTGTTTATAGTTTATTTTTAAGAAGGAAATTGGTCTGAAATTTTTGCAAAGAGAATTATCTTTTTTACTTTCGATATCCTAGAGATATTTGTCTCTAGCCTATCGGATGACCGCATAGTATGTTGGCGCTATATAAATAAATGTTGATGATATTGATTACAGATTCCGTACAGACAGTGGTTTGATATACAAGGGTAAGTGCTACATCATATTGAATATTTGTCCAGCTAGAATGCAAAGGTTACAAAGTATTTAGTGGGCTGTATGCTCAGTCACACAACTATGTTGATCAGAGGGTTGATGTCTTGTGTTGAGGGTGGTAATAAGGTAACCTAGGGAGATTAAGAAGGTGGTAGAGGAATACTACAAGCTTGTCTGCAGAGGCGGGTTTTCAGAGAACGCATGAAGGTTTGAAGACTAGAGGAAAGTCTTGTGGTGCGAGGGAGTGAATTCCATAAAGTGGATGCAGCCTGAAAAAAGTCCTGTAACCGGGAATGGGAGGAAGTGATGAGAGTGGAAGAGCGATGCAGATCTTGTGCAGAAAAGAGGTGTCGAGTCGAGATATATTTTGAGACTAGTGAGGAGATGTATGTTGGTGCAATTTTGTTGATGGCCTTGTATGTTAGTAGAAGAATTTTATATTGGATTCGTTGAAAAACAGGCAACCAATGTAGAGACTGACAGAGTGACTCAGCAGATGTAAAACAATTTGCAAGGAAAATCAATCTAGCCGCTGCGTCCAAAATAGATTGTAGGGGCTCGAGTCTGATTTTGGGAAGACCAGTAAGGAGGGAATTAAAATAGTCAATGCGAGGGATGATGAGTGCATAAATTAAAGTTTTTGCAGTGTCTTGTGTGAGATATGTAAATATTCTGGAAATGTTTTTTAGATATATGCAGCATGATGTAAATATAGAGTTGATGTGGGGAACAAAGGATAATTGCGAGTCAAGGATTACACCTAGGCAGCGAACTTGCGAGGTGGGATTTATGGTCATATTATCAACATAAATAGAAATGTCAGGCAGTAAGCTTGTATTGTTGGGTGGGAATATTATTAAATCTGTTTTTGAAAGATTGAGTTTGAGTTGGCGAGAGGATGGTGAGAGATCAGGAGAGGATAGATTAATTTGTGTATCATCCGCATAGAGGTGATACTGAAATCCAAAGGAGCTTAGTAGTTATCCTAGAGAAGCGTTGTAGATAGAGAATAGCAGAGGACCTAGGACTGAGCCTTGTGGTTCTCCAACTGATAAAGGAAGCGGAGTGGAGGTTGTTCCAGAGAAATTAACACTGAAAGAGCGATTAGATAGGTAGGATGAGAACCAGGATAGGACAGTGCCTTGAAGACCTAGGAATTGTAGTATGTCATTGAAAAATTTCTCAAGTAAAGGGATAAGATAAAGAGCATATGTTTATAGTAATTGGCTGTATGGACATCTGGACTATTGGGCTAATGTAGATGGTATTGTTTAATTATTCCATTTTCAAGTGTGAAAGCAATATGGAATCCAGCCAATCCCAAATGCAGAGCAGTCTGAATGCATGGGCATGCTGAGCAATTGCCCCGGGGAGTCACAAGCATAGGGGTCCCATGGGCTTGGCAACTTTTCAATATATTATTCCGGAAGATTTGTTCAGAACCTTAAAACCCTCTTTATTTAAACGTTTAGGTGGATTAATCACCTCAGAATCAGCTGTTATCTGTACATGCGATCTTGCTGTAGCGAGTACATATCTAGACCTTGATGAAAGCATGTATTAGTACGTGTACATTGTTTTCGTCAAAATATTAGAAGACCTTTATTATAATTTTACGGCTTCAAAAAATTGTATATGTTTATTTCGTCTTGCTTATGTACAATTTATCACGACAGTGGCTTTCGGTTTTCTTTGAGTACCATTTTTATGTTGAATTTCTTGTTTTTCATCTTCAAGGCTCATATTATATTGTCCAAACGTTTGTGTGGATTAATCTCTGCTGTACAGCATGCTTTTTAATGTTTAAACACTGATTTTGTTGGAGGTACCAATAAATATAAGATACATTTTATAGATTATTTACATTTTTATCCCTGTGAGTGGTTGTGTGGGTGCACTGCTTTGCCTGGGGGCCTATAATGCCGTTAAGACAGTCCTGTCCAAGTGGCTTGTACGTATATAGAGCTTGATGAAGCTATGGCATAATTATTTAAAGCTAAATGTTTTCATATTAGTTTTAATAAGAAGAAAATGCAGAAAAGAAGAAAAACAGAAAGAAAAATCAGAAAATAAGCAAAAAATAAAGCATAGATAAAACACGTGTATGTCCAGGCCCTAAAGTACAATCACAACACATGTTTAACATGTATCAGTCTTCATACTGATTGCAAATGACCCTTTTATTAAGGCAAATTTTAATTTTAGCCCCATTTAGCCCTCTTAACCATTTTATTTTATTTGGAATGGAAAACTACAAACCATTTGTGAGAATGGACTGTGAGCAAGCATCCTACCAGCTGTTATTGCAAAATTAATTTAAAAATAAACATAGTATACATTAGCCAACACATAATTAGCACGTAAAATTTGTATAATCTTGTAGTTATCAGTGTTATCCTGCTACTGTGTATAACATAGAAACATTGGACTATTCCTCTGCAAAATAACAATATCTAGAGAGGATAATAGCGTGTGGTATCTTGACTTAATTTCATTTACTTCAAGAATAGAAATGATTAATTATTTCTGTAATGTATATTTATTACTTGATAGCTTGCAACTCTTTGAGTGTCCAAAGGTGTCCTTCTACTTATCATTTATTCATTGATATTGCAGCCCTCCAGGCAATGGACAGTTTAATAAAGACATGTTGTGGTAAGAGTCTTGGATATGGAAGTATTATAGCTAGCAGCTGATTAACAATAAGATTTGCCATTATCACCTATCATGATAGAAATAGCTGTGCTGCTGTTATTGAGTGTGTGTCTTTAGGGAGCAAAATAAAGTCTTCTAAACTATATGGCATCTGGTTTTAACAAGACATCTCCTTCTCTATGGCTGTAGAGCCTTCTGAGCCTTCACCTGCAGCCCCCAGCTCCTTCCTACTTTATCAGGTTTGTTTGTTATAGTTTGTAGCACTTGTTTAAAATGCCTGCTGATATGTTATTACTAATTTTAGTCCAGGAGGCGGAACTTAGAGGGAAAAATGCAGGTAGCTCAGTGGCTCAGCCCACATTAGCCAACTATGGGAGCGACTCAGATCAGATGCTCCCCTCCCCTCCAGCCCATGTACATGTATTGTTTTAGCATATTACTGAGATTAAGAGTAATGTGCGGCCCTTTTGAAGGTTAGATGGACTCATCATGTGGCCCCTGAAGTGTATCCGGTTGCCCAACACTACTGTAGAGCCATAGTATAAATTCCTTAGGATGATTTCTTCTTTTCATGCCACTTTGGACTTGTGACTATTTTTTTCCATTATGTTTGTTCCTTTTAAATATCACTCTTTGCTACTATTTTATGTACGTTATTTTTTTAGTATGTAAGTGTGAGTTTCAGGGTTTTTTCTTTACAAAAAAAAAAATCAAGATAACCCAGTATCTTTAAATAAGAAAGTTTTTATAGTCACAATCTAAGGCAACAAGTGAGAAGGTACAAAGTCATATGGCAAATTAATGTTACAGCCAGGGCTGCCAAGAGGAATTCAGGGCCCCGGTACAACAAATTCATGGGGCCCCCCTTATAGTCGAGCATGCAAAAAAAAATTTGGGAGGTGTTGACATGCATTTTGGGGCATGGCAAATGCGCCATTGGGGTGTGGCTAACATCAAAATCACTAGGCTCTCAATTCGCCGGAGCGTCACATATGTCTAAGCACTCCTGACTTTCAGGACATCTAGCACCACAGTGTGGTATACAAAGAATGCAGTGTGTACACAAACAGTTCAGTCTTGGCCTGCACCTTACATTGGGCACATCACTCACCAAAAATTGGTATTGTCCCTACTAGAATCACAACATTTCACACACTCTGCTGCTCTCTCCTACCTGTTCTTCTCACTTTCTCCACCTGTGGCTGCTGGTTTCTTTTGTTGCAGCTTGTCTGGATCCTGGAATGTTGAAGGGCCTATTTGGGAAAAAAAATGGCTACATTTAGAAAATTACAGTCAGCCCCGGCGTTAAATCAATAGCACCCACGATTAATAATTAGGCCTTCCTCCAGCCCCAACATTAAAATAATAGTATTCACATTTTATAAATAAACCTATTCCCTTCCTGCAAACAGCAATACCTATTTACCGCAATCATCACTGCCATTAAATAACTCATAGTCACATTTCATAAATTGACCTCATTCTCCCTAAACTCACCCCCATATTCAATAGCCCCCAAACCACCCCATCTTAAATTAATAGTCCCCACTATTAAATTGCCTCACCATCACCCTACAAACAAAATAGCACCAATTAATTAGCCACCACCTACCTTACACACACTACATTGCAACAAGCCCCCTGTGCCATCACACACACAATACACTGCGCCCTCCATGCTGCTTTCCCCCCTTTTAATTCACTCTGTGCCTCTCCCCTTTTTTTATTAATCAGTGCTTCTCTCCCCTTTTTTTTACTCTCAGCCTCTCTCCCCCGTTTTTTTACTCCCTCTTCTTTACACAATGAACAGACAGAAATTATTACATAGGAGGGAAGGGGATAGACCAGGAAGTATATCAGCGTAAAGGGAGCAAGTGTGAAGGAGCTTGTGCTAAACTAACAGGGTCCGAGGTAATGACGTCACGCCCGGCAGTGTGAATGGAGCAGAGAGGAGGGAGGGACGTGGCGCCGCGGTCACGTGAGTTTGATTATTTTGTTTGTTTGGGTTTTTTTTTCCAGCTCCCCCCACCAACGAGCTTGACGGACCGCCCCCACCCGGGCCGGGCCCCCGGGCAAGCCCGGGCCCGGGTAAAATGTACTCGGCGGCCCTGGTTACAGCATGGTCACAAGTCACAATGCTGTATCACACCCAAAGTATAAATATGTATAGAATGTAGCATCTTCTCCTCACTGGCCTCCCCCACTCTCATCTCGCTCCCCTTCGTTCTGTTCTTAACGCAGCCGCTAGGCTTATCTTCCTTGCTCGCCGCTCCTCTTCTGTCTCCCCCCTCTACCAAGCCCTTCACTGGCTCCCCTTCCCCTACAGAATCCTGTTCAAGCTCCTCACTCTCACATACAAGGCCCTCGCCAACTCCACTGCTCCCTACAACTCCAACCTCATCTCTATATACGCTCCATCCCGCCCTCTCCGATCTGCCAACGACCGTCGCCTCTCCTCCCCTCTGATTACCTCCTCACACGCGCGATTCCAAGACTTCTCCCGCGCTGCCCCCCTCCACTGGAACAAGCTCCCTCCCTCCATCAGAACATCCCCTACTCTGTCCAGTTTCAAACGGGCTCTAAAAACCCACCTCTTTCTCAAAGCCTTCCAGTCTCCCACTTAACTTCCTACCTTTTCTGCCTCCCTCCCCTCTTCCCCCTCCCCTGAATCTGCCTCCATTCCCCCTTCTCTCCCTCTCACCCCGTGTCTCTCTGTCTGTCTACCCCTCCCCTTAGATTGTACGCTCCCTTGAGCAGGGCCATCTCTCCTCCTGTTTCCTGCACCTTTTACTCTGCTCTCCAGCTACCTTTCCCCCCACCCCTCTGGGGGTCTCCCCATCATCCGCGCCCTTCCTCTTGGGCTCCGGTGCCTGCCGGTCTTCCCTCCCCCCTCTCTCTAGCTGTGCTCTGAGCTTACTGAGTTACTGTGCTTATTGTTTACTGTATTTTGCCGTCCCACCTTGTATTGTACTTGTTTGTCCCTGTACGGCGCTACGGACACTGAGTGGCGCCTTATAAATAAAAATTAATAATAATAATAATAATAATCTTATCTCTGACCAGTTTAAAACTTTTAAAGCATTTATACAATAACATCTAGCGTTATCAAAAATATTGCAACTTTAAACAGGATGGATTCTCTGTAGCTAGACAAAGTCTCCATGAATTAATATGGTACAGATACTGATTATATAGACATTTAATTTTTGGGCTGGTTGTCATAGACATTCCATAAGTGCTTGCCTTATAATGAATGTCAGGGAAGCAGAGCTGCAAGTTTAAATCTTTATTTGCACTGGCAGTTTGAGTTCCCCAGCATCAGCTTTGTAGACCATTGTGGGATTGGTGAACATCACATTACCAACATGAACAGACTTTGCACAGGCAGATTGAATCCCCTGACAGATGAAGTGTCAGTGGAAGGTAGTGCTGCCAGAAAGAGCTTCTTGATGGTTGCCCAAGACCTGTAACTATACTAGTAATTCGGACTGCTCCTCACCTGTGGAACAATTGCCCATGCCCTATCAGATTAGCAAGAATTGCATTAACAGAGGAAAAGATGTGTATATCGGGGCACTCTGGGATGCTAATTATATTCAAAATTCACATTTTTATTAATTACCTTTAAAATCTAAGCAAAAACTGGTTTAATTTCTTTGCGAAATAAAATTAAAATCTAAAGTGCTTTTGTGACATGATTGTGTCAATATGTGAAAAAATAAAGTGATTAAAAATTGCAAAACACTTGTATTATATTAACAGAATTATTATTGATACATTGATATTGTCTCCGACTGGATTTATGTCATTCATTTTAAATGTTTTTATAATACGCAGTTAATTAATGATTCTGCCACAAAACAAATACTCAAATTCACAGAATGATGTTTTTATTATATTGAGCCCTCTATAGGTCTAAACAGTCATTGCAGCTCTCTGTTAATTGCAACAATCTATTGTAATCCCAAAGAAAATAAATCAAGGATGGCTTCTATCTAATACGCTCTAAAGGTTTCTTATGGTAAGGAATATATCACTGGGCACTACTAACAATTATTTTGATAATAGATTTCATAAAAATAAAATCAACGACTAATTAATTCAAATATTCTCTTATCTTGATACAAGATTGCTAATCTCTTAGCTAGTATCCCCCACATCATTCACATTTTCATTTTAAATTTAAATTAATAGATGGATCTCTAGACTATTATATTAGTAGCATAACGGAGTATTGTGGTAGAGAGACAAGGTTGATGCGCTTTTCGCTAGTTGTAGCTCTTTCAAGGCAATCCGGAGGGTCCTGTTAATTGCCCATTTATAGCTTGCTGGTCACACTCCCATCGATGCATCACTACACTTTGGCCTATCCACACACAGCGCCATGCTGATTTGCACTTCATTTGTCTACCATCTTCCCCATTGGTAAACAATCGTTCAAGGATTTAGCATGGCATGAGCAATTTAAACAAACATCGCAGATTACAGCAAAGATCTGTAATATAACGAAAAAAGATACGAGGTAACAAATGCATTGTATATATTTACCCAACAGGTATTTTGATCATAATCCATCCTATATAATGTGCCATAGAATCTTCCAACATCACATAGTGTCTTCATGTACCTTCTTATTGTTCCTTGGCAACCATCTGACTACTACTGATATAGTAATCACATCCACAGAAGATAATTCCACGATAATTATTGTTTCTTACATGAAATTATAATTAATAATAATAATATAAAAATTATGAGTAAGCCATGCGTACTTGCATGACAAAAATGTACAGGTGAGATAATAGTGTATAAATTAAATTCCATCAAGGACCAAAGGTTCAATGAATAAGTGCCTATATAAGCTGGTGAGATCAAGGTGTATAAAGATTAACATAAAAAAAAAACAAATCAAGGGTTCTGTGAACCAAAAAATGAATAATACAATAAAAGGGGTTGGATATAATATTCTATACTATATCTCCTGTACCTGAAATTAGATACATTTGCTGTGAAAGAGAAAGACGTTTTTTGAAGATATGTCCATGGTTAACAACCATGAAAGTAATAGTAATACATATATGAGTGTGATTAATCTCAACATTGCATTAATTGCCTAGAAATCAGTAGTTAGTAAATGTGATTAGTGGAAAACTGTGGCCCTTATCTCATAAATCTATTGAAGGGTGACAATTAGGGTATACCTTTAACAATTCATGACACTCTAAGATATATTGTTCCCTTATTTGTCAAATTCATTCAGCAACGGTCTAAATAATTGTTTACCATATCACTATCAGACACTTCTCCATTTTTATATACCAATATTCAAATTCAAAATTAGAATCCAAAAAATTGTGTAGGTACATATATTACAAATATGCAAGATTCCTATTTCTAATCCATGTTCCAATGCTGCTTCAAAACTGTTCTCTAACCTCCTCAATTGACCTCTCCCAATGGATTGAACCTGCTACTCATCAGGATGGCCACTGTCTTGATCTTGTTTTCGCTAGACTATGCTCAGTTTCTAATTTCCTTAACACTCCTTTTCCCCTCTCGAATCATCACCTTATTAGTTATTCGCTCACTCTCAGTTCTTTAACCTCCCTGGTGTCTAACTCTTCCAAGCCTCCTCATACAGACAGGAATATTAACTCTATTGATTTTCAACAGCTTTCCACCTCTCTCCAATACCTTCTCTCCCCAATGTCTACATTCTCCTGCTCTGATATGGCAGTTACTCATTTTCACAATACCCTAACAACTGCCCTTAATCAAGGGGCGCCATTGACTCTTCATACTCGCGTAGACTTCATTGTCAACCGTGGCACAATAAAGTAACACAAAATCTATAAAAACTTTCTCGTAAAGCTGAACATCATTGACATAAATCTTGTACCTCTAATGATTTCAGCGCATATACTGCTATCTACCACTTCTATTGCAATGCGCTGGACATTGCTACTTCCAATCACTCATCTATGCTCAGGATTCTAACCCCAAATGCCTGTTTCACACATTTAAATCTCTTCTCAATACTCCCACCCCAAACCTTCCGACTACCATTCGTTCCAGGATCTTGCTTCCTATTTCAAGGACAAGATTGATAAGATCAGACTTGAAATGGTATCATCTCCCTCGACTAGCAATCAGCTCATTTCCTTCCCAGCATCCTCTGACACCCTCTCTTTATTTAATCACACAAATAAAGATACATTTTCTGTCCCCTTGATCTCATACCCTCACAAATTGGTATGTCCTTGTCTTGTGTGCTCATTTCACCTCTAACTAAAATCTGTAATCTATCTCTCTCTACTGGTATCTTTCCATCACTATTCAAGCATGCAGTGATTACTCCTATTCTAAAAAAAAACAAAATTCTGACCCAAACTCTGTCTCAAATTACTGCCCTATCTCTCAGCTCACATGCCCTTCTAAACTTCTTGAGAGAATTCCTTACACTCGCCTCTCAAGTTTCCTTTCTGCAAACAACCTATTGGATCCTAATCAATCAGGCTTTCGCTCTCGACACTCCACAGAGACTGCTCTGACTAAAGCTGGGTACATACTACACAGTTTTCATCCAGTAATTGGCTAAATCAGCCGACATACAACCGCTCGTTCAAAAGTCGGGTCAGTGTGTGCAGTGACACGATAGTCGAAAGTCTGCCCAAATGGACGATTGTCGCCTCATTTGGTTGGTCGTACTGTTTAATATTTTCGTTCCAATCTCGTTTCCGTTGTGTAGTGTGTATAAACTTCCGACCGATCCACAACAGTGAGTACAAAATTACAGTCATTGCTCACGACAACATGGCTGTAAAAAGTCGCTAAAGGGACGTCCGCTCTTCCCTTTATCGTCCTAAAAAAGGCTAGTGTGTATGCAGTCCATGGACCGAGCGATCGGAACATCGATCGCATGTAAAATCGATCGGCATAAAAAGTTGGTGGAAAATTCTGTAGTGTGTACCTAGATTTAGGCTGTCAATGATCTGATAACAACTAAAATTAAAGGTGATTACTGTCTTCTAATTCTTCTGGATCTCTGCTGCATTCCACACTGTTGACCACTCTCACCTCATACAGATGCTACAATCCCTAGGTCTTCAAGACATTGTCCTATCCTGGTTCTCATCCTACCTATCTAATCGCTCTTTCAGTGTTAGTTTTTCTGGAACAACCTCCACTTTGCTGCCTATATCGGTTTGAGTACCACAAGTTTCAGTCCTAGGACCTATGCTATTCTCTATCTACACCATTTCTCTTGGAAAACTAATAAGCTTCTTTGGATTTCAGTATCATGTCTATGCGGATGATGCACGAATTTATCTATCCTCTCCTGATCTATCATCATCTGTGTTGTCTCGCGTTACTAACTGTCTTTCTGCCATTTCATCTTGGATGTCCTCTCGCCAACTCAAACTCAAGCTTTCAAAAACAGAATTAATAATATTCCCACCCATATATCCCGAACAAGACACTGCAAAAGCTTTCATTCTTGCACTCATCATCTCCCGCATCAACTATTGTAATTCCCTCCTTACTGGTCTTCCCAAAATAAGACTCGAGCCCCTACAATCGAATTTGCACGCAGCGGCTAGATTGATTTTCCTTGCAAATCGTTTTTCGTCTGCTGACTTTGTCAGTCTCTACATTGGTTGCCTGTTTTTCAACAAATCCAATATAAAATTCTTATACTAACATACAAGGCCATCAATAAAATTGCACCGACATACATCTCTTCACTTGTCTCAAAATATCTCCCAACTTGACAACTTAGTTCAGCACATTATCTGTGTCTCTCTTCCACTCTAATCACTTCCTCCCATTCTTGGTTACCGGACATTTTTCGGGCTGCACCCACTTTATGAAATTCACTCCCTCGCAAGACTTTCCTCTAGTCTTCAAACCTTCAAGCATTCTCTGAAAACCCACCTCTTCAGACAAGCTTATAATATTCCTCTACCACCCTCTTAATCTCCTTAGGTTACTTTATTAACACCCTCTATACAGCTAACACAAGACAACAACCCTCTGACCAACATAGTTGTTTGACTGATCATATAGCCACAAAATACTTTGTAACCTTTGCGTTCTAGCTGGACAAATATTCAGTATGATGTAGCACTTACCCTTGTGTATCAAACCATTGTCACATAGATTGTAAGCTTGCGAACAGGGCTCTCTTACATCTCTATATGTACATTCATGCCCATAAGTTTTTAAAATGACACAAATATTATTTTTCACAAAGTCTGCTGCCTCAGTTTTTATGATGGCAATTTGCATATGCTCCTGAATGTCATGAAGAGTGATCAGATAAATTGCAATTATTTTCAAAGTCCCTCTTTGCCATGACAATGATCTATATCCCAAAACAATATTTCCACTGCATTTCAGCCCTGCCACAAAAAGACCAGCTGACATCAGATCAGATCAGTGATTCTCTCGTTAACACAGGTGAGAGTGTTGACGAGGACAAGGACCTTAATCCCATTGAGAACTGTGGTCAATCATCAAGAGACAGGTGGACAAACAACAACCCACAAATTCTGACAAACTCTAAGCATTGATTAGGCAAGAATGGACGTCCTTCATTCAGTATGTGGCCCAGAAGTTGATTGACAGCATGCCAGGGCAGATTGCAGAGGTCTTCAAAAAGAAGGGTCAACACTGCAAATATTGACTCTTTGCATAAACTTAATGTAATTGTCAATAAAAGCCTTTGACACTTATGAAATGCTTGTAATTTAACTTCAGTATACCATAGCAACATCTGTCTAAAAAGCAGCAAACTTTGTGAAAACCAATACTTGTGTCATTCTCAAAACTTGGCCATTACTGTATGTATTACCCAGTATTGTATTATTACTGTTTGTTCCTAACTGTAAAGCGCTACTCAATCTGCTGGCGCTATATAAATAAATGTTGATGATGATGATCTGAGGCAGTAAATGACCCCTGCTGTGTTGCAATTCAATAAAGTAATTAATTTTTCAAACTTTACCATACGTATCCTTAGAATTCTTTGTGACAGTTGTAAATTGACAGGCCTTACAAACGCCACAGCTGTTAAAGTCAACCGGTTGGTTGTTGTTTCTTCTAAAGCTACAAAGGTGACTGTGTACTAATTGATCTTTTAAATTTCTAGCCTTTCTCCAGCTGATGGAGATCTTATTGCCAAGATTGTCAAATCCTCATCAGTAAACCATATGTCCCAATGTTTTTGAAATATTAAAAATTAAGTTCTTTCCATTCAGAACAAAAAAGTGTCCATCAATTGAACTTTCGTATCTTCCTTTCTGGTATTTTGTGGGGCATAAATCAGATTTGTGTCCCTTTTGGCGACAGTGTGCTTTGCTTTTTAAATAGTTTTCCTTCCATGTCCCCTTAATCTACTGATGAATGCATCTGATCTCCTATTAAATGGTTCTGTATCTGAGCAATTATGTTTTATCCTCAGTAACTCTTCCTTTGGAATGCCTTTGATAACAGTAGGAGAGTGAGCACTAGATTGATGCAATATACTATCAGTAGCAGTAGCTTTCCTAATGATGTCTGTTTAAAGAGTACCAGCCTTGTTTTTATGAATTGTCAAATCAAGGAAAATGATGATTGGTTGATTTCAGAATTTTTTCTGAAAATCAGATGGTTGGTATTTAATATACCTGTAAATTCATAGACGAGAATTTTATCTCCTTCTCATAAAATCAGGATATCATCAATATATCTCAACCACAATACTATGTGGCTGTTATACTTTTCATTAACATCTGTGAATACTAATTTCTTCTTCCACCATCCAAGAAATAAGTTGGGGCGCAACATGTCCCCATTGCAGACCCCCTGATCTTCAAATAGAATCTCTCGCCAAAGGCGAAATAATTCCTAGTTAGGACAAACCTCAATAATACAATCAAGAATTTATTCAGGTCAGTTTTGACATCCATATCCAAAAAATATTGCACTGCATGTGATCCTTGTTCGTGATCTAAGCATGTAATCCTTGTTTGCATCTAAGCAGTATAGGATTTAATTTTATTTTGCTAAGTAATTAATCAGGAACTAGTTTTTGCTTAGTTTTTAAAGGTTATTAATAAAAATTAGAATGTTTTTTATAATTAGCATCCCAGAGTGCCCCAGTATACACATCCTTTCATCAGTTTATGTGATTCTTGCTTTCTATATGTGTGGGTGCACCTCTCAGGCTATGTAATATATAAATACCCTGAGCAGCCAAAGATTTAGGTTGAATTTGGGGGATGATATATCTGATTACCAGGTGCAGTTGTATAAACATTGTACTATCAGATTAGCCTCAGTTCCCCAAGGGTTTAAGCATGCCCTTAAAACTCTTTATTCAAGTCCATTAGCCCTCTTCCTTAATCATTTACCTCCACTCCCCCACCCGGTGCCACCCTATTCGTGTCTTCCCATAGGGTTGAAACTCCAACAATCAGGGCCCTCTTTCCTCGTATTCTCCTTCTACCATTGCATCACTCTCTGCACATCTAGGTCTGCTTCCCTAGTCTTACATTGGACATTACATTACATGCTTACTTACTGTCCCATAATAACTTTGTCTGCTTTACCAAGTTTAATTTGTTTATTAGTAGATGTCTGGTCTTTGTATAATTATGTTGAGTTTACTAATGTATTATGTAATTTATTATTGATCGTTGCTGTCTGTCGATTGTGTAGTACTGTAAATTTCATGTACGGCACTGTGGACTTTTTGTGGTGCCTTATAGTAAATTGAAAATATTATTAGTAATTAGCTACTAGTTACCAACCTATTTACTAATATCCAAATGTTTGCCATAAAGTAGCTTCACTTATCGTCATTTTTCACAGTGATAGGAAATGCTTTTTCCTAGTAACTCATCATTAAGGTCATGCTGGGCAAAGACTCACTGAGAATACTTTAGCTGCTACGATCAGCAAAACTATACTCCCGGGTTCTGTCCCGATTTATTCACTGCGGATACACTGCCATCAGTCAGCTCATGAGCACATAAAAATGAATGACATCAAGGAGGGGGAGAGCGTTCAGCCTGCTAAGCTTTTCCCGGCTTGTTAAATTGCCCCATTTCATCAGGTTGCGGTTGCAAAGGAAAGTGTAGTGAGTGCTGGAGATATCTCCTACATTAGTGTAGTAATAATGATCTTTTATTCTATTTGGCTATAATCCTGTACAAATGGATGTATCACTTTCAGAAAATAAGGAACTAAATATAACTGAATAAATGTAGCTACTTAGATATGTGGATATGACAATTTGTTCAGGTAGTATAAATAAAAGGATACAAAGTCCCAGGAAAGCTGGAGGATAGACAAAGCTGCAGAGATTCACTTAGAGCCATTTCTTAGTCCTGATTGAAGACCATTTTTGTTTTTAAGGATTAGAACCACTTTGTGCTGAACAATTTGTAATGGAAAGGAATAGAAAATAGAAAAACAATAACATCACAAGTTATTGATTTTAGTAATTTATGTGTGCCAAAGAAAAACAATAGAGAAAACAATACTGTTCAAAACTTTCAGCAACTGTGGTAGATGTTACCAGGGGAATGGGTAGTATATTATTAGAGTAATTTTTCTGTAAAGGATTGCTTAATTTATTTCTGTCATTTTCTTTTTATATGACATTGCTACAAAATAGACGAGGCAATGTGCTAATCTCTTTTTCAGCTGTGTCATTTAGAACTAAATATTACATATAGAACTAAATATGCTCCAACAGCAGATCATGGGACGTTAGTACATAGAGCTCATAGTTTCTCTAGAGGGTATGACACATTTCAACTGGATGGTTTGTAAAACATGCAGATGACTTTGTTAAATGCAATAGTAAAGTGTACATGGGATTTTAATGAGATGCCACTGACAGGGGAGCTTGCAGAGTCCACGCAGTATTTTTAGTAGCTCCCGTCCCCTGCCTCCTTTCCAGCTCACAGTAAGCGTACATAAACTGCATGGTTACTGGTTATTTTCCAGATTTGGATAGCATTTACTTACAGATGTTGTGCTTCAGTTTTCTGTGAACTGTGCACCGTAATCAAAGGAAGAAAGCATTCCCTGCTGGTGTGAAATTTAATTTGACATATTTACTGAGAGAAAGCGAAACTTAAAACTGAGCATGTGATACATTTTTGGTGGGTTTATCTGCAGGTAAATCTTATTTTCCCTGCCTCCCGCTGTTCTTTGTTGTTTTTCATTATTGCTAAGTGTTTGTGCTCTCAGACAAGACAACACTAGGTGGTAAATGACAGAACGTCAGACATAAAAAAAGGGTAATTTTATAACATCCTCCTAATAAATACCTCCCAGCTGTCTAGGTTTAGACTGGACAGTTTGATTTTAAGGCTTTGTCCATCGCGTCAGAAAGTTGGGAGGCATGTCCAGTTCATTGCTGCTCTACATGGCAGAGCAGCGGTGAATGGTTACCACATGCACCTGCCTCTGGTGGTCATGGCAATGAATGGGTGTCTGGAGGAGTTATTTTCATCAGAACTGGAGAAAAGCACGTGATAACTACAGGGAGGAGGATCAAAAGCAAAGGAAGCTAATTTAAAAAGGAGGCGATGTGTTGAAGTGTGCTATGGATTCCAATGTTTTTGAGAAGAGCTAGCGATAACATGTCAGATACTGTTAATGGATTCCATTGTATGCACACACCAGATCCTTCACAAGACCAACCATAGCTCAGGAGGAACAGGACTCTTCCGTGATGCAGCTAGCTGGCAGTTTGTGGCGTTGCTTGTTTTATATGTTTGTTCAGCTATATGAAGTTTTGTGGCCCTGTTATGACAACCAGTGCGGCATAAACTTATAGAACAGGTAGCTGAGGTCTTCACCTTTAGCAGCCGCCTTTCCCGTAGAGACTGGTTATGCTCACAGGTACTCAGATGCCCCAGGTCTTAAACTCAAAGCAGTATAAGTTTATACTCACACAGCTGCGCACAGGTACAGGAGGTAACACACGGAACAGGCAGGCCAGCGATCTGCAGACTGGACGGAGCACCGGAGATGTCAGGTACCAGCAGAGTCAGGGTCACAGGCAAAGGTTCAGAATCCGGGGACAGGCAACGGATCAGGATCACAGGCAATGGTACAGTGTTTGGGTACAAATAATAAATCAAGGTCACAGGCAATGGTTCAGAGTCCGGGTACAGGCAATAGGTCAAGATCATAGGCAGTGGTTCAGAATCCGGGACAGGCAAGGTCATACACAGGTAATCAATCCAAAGGTTTAAACACCAAACAATAGCTAGGGAGCAGGCAGCAGTACTGGAAACGGGACGCTATAACCGGCAGTGAGCCTAAGCCCTCCTTGCCTTTTACACTGGAGCCAACCAATCAGGGCATTGCCCTGCAACAACACACAGGCAAGGTTAATTACATTAAAGAGACCTAATTAGCCCGCAGGCTATAGTGCTCGCGCCCGGCTGTACTGAGTGGCCGGGGAGAGAAAGCAGTGATTTCGGCGTCCGGCCGTTGCCCTGGCAACGGTCGGGGCCGTGAAACCGGAAGTGACGTCCCGGTCGTCATAGCGACGGCCGGGGAGACAGAGGGAGCAGGAAGTTAGTTGCGGCGGTGCCCACGGCCGCCGCGGCTCGTGACAGGCACCTTGCAAATAAACCATAATGATGATATCTCTAGAATATTGCATGATATCAAATGGCAAACAGACATTGCACTGCCCTAGTCTAGCCTTGCTTATAATAACAATATTATAAACCAAGAAAGGCAAAACTATTTCTGTTTCCAAACTACTGATATTTGTAACTACTCACTTCTGTTTTCATTGCACTTGTGCTTCCTACAAGAGCTGATGTATTCCTATCTGTCACAAACCATTTACAACAGTGGGAGGAGTCAGTCTATTTATTAAATTGCCTATATAAATAATCAAAAACTCAGGATACACACCCAAACGTAATTACATAAAAGGAAGTGCAAACAGTATACAGCTAGCAGTCCAGGAAACAGCAGTGGACCTTAATCAAAATCTAACCTTAATGATTTTAACATAAGCCACAATAAAATCTACAACAACAAAAGAAAAGAGTGCACTGGTTCAGAGTGATGTTTTTAAAATGTTTAACTTCTGTTCCCATTACACTTTCATTTCATTTGCTTCCTAATAGAGCTGGGGCATAGGGGTGCATGCATTTTTTAGTCAGTGATCAGTACTCGCTTTAATTCAGTGCTGCTTGCTGCTAAGCACAAGGAACATATTTTACATATACTTTTTATTATGGCCCAAAATATATACATACCAAGGGCTATAGTTCATAGAATTAGTGAATTAAAAAAAAGTCTTTATCTATTTTCCTGTATTATGTCCATGAATTAAAATTAAAATCTGCACTATAGTAACAAAGGAAAGACCTTGTCAGTCCTGAAAAATACAATATTACGTTTGCTTGGGTAGATAAAAAAATAAATAAGTTAGTCTCTAGGAGATTCTGTTGTACAACATAAATACAAAAATGATGGGGCCTCCTGAGGAGTTAGTTTTCAACCTTGATAGGGCTTCTCCCTTTCTATGAAAGACCCCAGCCAGTGTTGGCTATTGCCAGAAACTCCCCCTGCGTGTGCCCCTGAGCTTTTTACAAATTACTTACAGAAATGTTTTCTACCAGTGTCAAGTTCATCAGTGCAGGGGAATGTGGCCTAGGCATAACAATAGATGAACCACCGTGGTCCAATATGTTTAATTTTGTACATGCACGTTGCAGTATACACCAGTCATAGAAACCCAATAGAAAATAGTGTCCTAGTGTCCTTGGCAAAATGTTCCCAATGGACAGTACACATGCAGGGGTTGCTAACAAACAGCAGGCAATCATTTTCACATTTGGTGGTCGTGCACTAAGCTTTCTACATTTTGGAAAGAAGTTCTTAATATATCTAGAAACATATTAGGTAATGGGGCATCGTCTGGCCCCAAATTCAGGATTTTAAAGTTTACAGATATTATGATCTCTGGATATAAGAAATCCTCCCCTGACACACTTGAACAATGTAGCAAAAGCTGTCATTCCAGTTAGTGGAAGACTGGTTTGAGAGAATAGACATATGGCAATGGAGGACATTACATTGTCTACCTAATGTAGAGTTTACTGCAACCTGATTCTATTGCTTAGAATGTAATGAATTCATAAAGTATAAGAAATACATCAACTAACAAACCAGCAACTCTCCTGTAAGTTGTAAATGAGGATACACTGTAGTAGAATAGTAGATGGATGCAATAACTTCCCTTATATGTAGCAGTAGTACAAGGCTTGGTGTGTAATAAATAATAATTATGATACAATAGACACAAACCTTATGCTCCACTCTATGGACTTCTTTCTAGATAGTTTGATATATTATCTTGGGAACGACATCTTTCCTGATTCATGCACATCTTCTTTTCCTTTTCCCCTTATCCCCCTGTCCCTTCCCATTTCATTCCCATCCCTACATTGGCCTCCTCACTCTTGTTTGAATTCCTCATTTATATCTCTTGTTTGAAATAAGAGAAAAAAATGCTAATGAGTATTCTTAAGACTGTATTTGTATAAGACTGTATTTGTTCATGTTTGAGCAGCGGCTTCTCCAAAACCACAGCTCCCTGGGAATATGATTAGTCCAGTAAAAAGTGAATAATCTAATATTCCTTTTAAAAAACAACATTTATTATCTGCACTGGGTATGTAGCCAACATCATCTGTAGTGCAGGTGTGGAATTCTCTCACTTTATTTACAAACTTTTCCCGACTTGAGTGTTCTGTCTTGTCATCTCTATCAGTACATTTGTCTCAATGGTTAAAATGTCCTGTAAAATGAGATGTGTTTTTTTTTAACATAAATCACTCTGGTTATCCGCAAGAAGACATGTCATTGTGTTCATCTCCATGATTGATTTGTGATTTAAGCTGCAATTATGATTTGCTCATTATCATGTAGCTACCATGGCAACCACATACACATGACATATGATGTACTAAGCATTAAAGCTTTGGACTCCCCCCTCTCTTCTCAGCAGGCATACCTCACCCTCCTTTCTGTCATTATGTGACCACTGAGGAGGTCCTTGACTGACTTTCACTCAGAGATCAGGGAAGAAGCAGAAAGCGATTCTTCCAGCTTTCTGCAGAGGCAAACATCTATAAATCTGCCACATGGATCAATTTTGCAAATGCACAACAGAGTTAGAGGAGAACATCCTGGAAAAATTATTTGCTGCAGTTAAAAAAACTAAACGTTGATGAAACCTTACATGCTTAAAGCAAAAATATTTTTAACATAACTCTGCATGCTTGACCAAATAATGTATTATAAAATCATTCCACATTTTCCAAACTTTAGTAAAATTTTTATATTCATTTTCTGATTAACTTAGCGCTTATTTTTGTATTTAATTTGATCAGACAACCTTGCAGGTATTTTTGGTTAAGCGTAAATACTATCAAAGATGTTTGGCACTCTGGAAAATCAAAGTTTCCCTATAATGTTTAATCAACCTTCTTTCTATATTTCATAGTGTAAGAAAGAGCAATAATGTTTTCACAGTGTTTTCTAAGAATTCACTACATCTTCTAGGGACCCAATAAAGACATTTTCCACTGCTCCTGTACCACTGGCAATATGTTTACCTATTCTACAGATTACCATAACTCCTTCCTCCAACACAGCTGCCTGTCCAGCATGTGAATCTAGTTTTTAATTAAATAGAACATTATAAAATCCTATTATACACATTTGTAATGCAAAGCATGATACTGATCCAAAACAGAGCGCTCATTGAGTCATGTGTAAAATGAAAAGCAGCAGAGGTTACTGCAGTTATAGCAGTGAATGTGGAATTCCATTTAGCTATTTGTTTATTTCTGTTCTAATTACTTTTAGGTAAAGATTAGTGGGGAACAGATGTACAAACAGTGCAAACATTTGAAGGAACTTTAACCCCATGTGAGTTTTTTTGTTTGCTTTCTTCAATAGTGGATACAATTTTCCCCCATTTAATTTTTTTTTTTTTATGTTAGAACATTTGTTTTCATGCATTGATATAATATTATATATTAAGGTTATATTATTTTATGGATATAGTTCATATTAGAGCTTACAAGCTTAATATGAACTGTAGTATGTTCATATTAGATCATGTAAAGACATGCTCTAACATAGGCCTGGACAGAGTTATCTAAAACTTAGGAGCTTAACATTTGAACCAGGCTATTATACTGAGCCTGCTCCCCACATTTTATATAATATGCTAAAACAGCCTTTGCCCACACATGGCTAGACTCTGCCCCACACATGATTACAGCAGTCTGTGCCTGCAAAAATTATTTCATATTACCCTGTAACCTCACAAAATGGTTGCAGCCTCCTATGCCCCTAGTTAAAGCATTACACATCAACATGTATCCCATCCGAAATAATTACACCAGTATGTCCCCTGGAAAAAAAGCATTATACCAGTTTGTACCCCATTACAAAAGGCATAGCATTAGTCTCAGTCCCCCACCAAAAAGCATTACACCTGGGTGTACCCCTACAATAATTACATAATTTAATAGGCCCCACTATTTAATGAAATAGCAAAATAGCAAACAAATAAATTTAATTGCCCTACAATCACCCCTCAAATAAAATAGCACACATTAAATAATTAGCCCCCCACCTACACACCACTATTAAATTAATAGCCTACCTTCCATCGATGTGTTATTAAGACAGCCCCCCTCCCTTCCCTCATATCACACATTATAGCAACGTAGCCCCCCCCCCGTCCTTCACACTTCCTATAGTATAGTATAAAAGCGATTTCCCCCCCCCTACCTTCCTATTGTATAGTATTTAGGCAGTCCCCACCCCGTTCCTATAGTATATAGGCAGTCCCCCCCCTTCCTATAGTGTAGTATAGGCAGCCCCCCTCGTATAGTATAGGCATCCTCCCCTCCTATGGTATATTATAGGCAGACCCCCCTTAGTATAGTATAGGCAACCCCCTTAGTATAGTATAGGTAGCCCCCTCTTAGTATAGTATAGGTAGCCCCCCTTAGCATAGTATAGTATAGGTGGCCCCCCTTAGTATATTATAGTATTGGCAACCCCCCTTAGTATACTATTGTATAGGCAGCTTCTCCTTAGTATAGTATAGTATTGGCAGTCTCCCATTAGTATAGTATAGGTAGCCCCCCCTTAGTATAGTATAGTGTAGCAAAGTATTGGCAGCCCCCCACCCCCACTCACCTTCAGTTGGCATCTCTCCTCACATCAGGCAGACAGGAAGTGAAGTCAGACTTCCTGTCTGCCCAACAGCACCGTGAGAGCCCATACAGCAACAGGCAGCCTAGCGATTTGCTGTCTGTTGCTGCCCACTGACCACTAATGTTTTAGATGGCTTCCCTGTAGACGTCCCCCCTACGGTCGCCCCCCCTCCCCCGTGGAGGCCCCCTCTCCCCCCGTGCGGGCGCCTGTCAAAAACTTTTTTTACCCTTAGAAACGAGGTGAACTTTGGGCAGCCTTGTTAGGTCATCGGCCTACCGGGAAACTTTCTGGTAAGGTCTATGGCCAATCCGCCCTTGACAGTTTATTTAGGATACTTCACAGATTCCACAGTGCCGTACAGTTATCATTACACAAACAGAACATAATACAACTAAATACTGGAGCAAGAAGCAATATCAGAAGCCACAACTTAGAACTAAAATAAACCTTTACAAGAGGACAAGTAGGTGAGGACAGGAGATGGGAGGTAGAGATTCTACTGACTCAGCACACAAGAACCGCAAAGAAGAACACGGAACAGTTTAGGGATAGCAGCCACAGGATAAGAGATACCTTCCTTTGCATAGTCAGATCTGAGGTGGATACACCTCTCCTTTATATCATTCTAAAGAGAGCCTTATACATTAACTGTCATATATTTATATTTTTATTCTGATTACTTTTATGATTCCATTTTATTCCTTTTAATTTCCTTTCTGGTTTTTTTTTCTGATTTTGTGTATACTTCATAGACTTCATGTTTCCTGATTTTCCATCATTGTTATCCTTCCAATTTTTTAGTGATTTTATATATAGTTCATAGATTGCACTCATTTATTCCACCATATTTACTCTTCGCATACCTCCACCCCACATACCTCTCTCATAAGTCTTAATGTTTTAACACATCAACCACCATAATATCCATTAGTTTTTCATATTCACCCCCTATACACACAGTTCTTAACCTTGTGCATGTGCTTTCTATTTCTATTATATTGCCTCTGCCTGATATAGTGCAGCAGCACTTGGTGTATTTTATTCTATAGAGAGAAGTGTAGATTTAATCTTTTTTTATATTCTGGATTGAATTTTGATCCAATGGAGGGCTTTGCAGGGAGGCACAGTGGAAGAGGATTGTCTGGAGAGGAGGATTAGACGTGACACCGCTTTCATAACAGACTGCAGGGAGGACAGACGCGTGACAGGCCAGAAAGAAGGAGATTGCAATAATCAAGGTGGGAGAGGACAAAAGTGTGAATGGTGGTCTTAGTGACATCCAGGGAGAAGAAAGGGCAAACCTTGACATTGCTGCAAAGATGACAGTGACAGGATTGTGCAAGGGACTGTATATGGGCCATAAAGTTGAGGGCAGAGTCATGATGACCCCTAAGCTGCTTGAATGGGCAACAGGAGAAAGAGTGAGAGAAGTGGGAGGAGGGGATTATTATTATTATTATTATTATTGTTATTATCGTTTATTTGTTAGGCGCCACAAGGCTTCCGCAGCGCCGCACATAGTACAAACAGTAGACTATACAGGTTATAACAGTACAGAACAATAAACAAAAAGTACCAATACTTCAGAAACTCCAGGCAGGCAGATGCAATGAACACGGAGCAGAAGAACAGGTAAGGAGACAGGAGGGAAGAGGGCCCTGCTCATGCGAGCTTACATCCTAAGGGATGTAAGGGAGGGGATGTGATAATCGGCATTGGAAAGATGACAAGCTCAGTTTTAGATATGTTCAGCCATAGTCAAGTGGAGAGGAGAGAGGTTGGGAGGAAAGGTAGATTAGAGTGTCATTGGCATAGAGGTTGTAATGGAGGCTGGAATGAGTTGACCAAGAGAGGAGGTGTAATGGGCCCAGAACAGAACCTTCATGGATCCCAATACATAGAGGAGGATGAGAGGAGTAAGTACCTGAGGAATAGACATTGGAAGTAATAATTAGAGTGCTAGAAAGAAAGCCAGGAAAAGACAGAGCCATGAAGGCTAAGGGAGTGAAGGCTGCCAAAGAGGAGAGGGTAGTAGACTGTGATGAAAGAGCAGTAAGAAGAGAACCCTTCAACTTAGCCAAGAGTATTTGTCATCTCAGGGCAGTCTTGGTGGTGTGGAGAAGGTAAAAGCCTGATTTTAAATGGTAAATTAGAACGTGAACAGTGAGAAAGTGGAATAAACAGTTGTAGACTAGTCGTTCAAGAAGTTTGAATAGGAACAGGAGTAAGGAGAGGTTATGCTTTTATCGGGTGTTGCTGGTGACCATTCAGAAGGGATCTCTGAGTTCTTTTTCCTCTACTGGCTGGGACTATTACTGGGCACTGCTAAGTTCAAGAGGAATTTACAGGAAGATACATTGACTTCTACTCGGACTCTGTAATAGGCCTGGCCAATGGAGGAAACAGGGGGGGCGGACAATAGTTGGGAAGAAGAGGTGTGAGTGGCGATATACATATGCACTCCAATAAGTTGTGCTGCCCGTGTAAATGGCACAGCCTATACAGATGCCAGTCCAAAGCATTGACTATGAAATCAGCCCAGGGGGCACCTAACTCCCTTGCCCCAGTGTTCCCGTGCTCTCGCCTCTCTACGAAACCCTGCTTGTTATGTCACTATAGTTTCCTGCATGAGTTGATCCAGCTGCATTTTTAGTAAGCATGGTGCATAGTATTGAACGTTATTTCTGTAATAACAAAAATGGGAAACCGAACGTAAAGGTTCCTAACATGCGCAATGAAGATGAAAATTTATGCACAGCCAGTCTTCACTGCAGGGGAAGGAGGAGCACAAGGAGAAGGGGGACATTCTCTAGTCAACTGGGTACATTTTTAGTTACTCTATGACTGGACTTTGTCCAGCAATGTCTAACACTCCTGGGACTGTGGTGAGAGCTCTCTGAATCTTTTAAACCCAGATGCTCTCCTTACTACAGAGAGACACTAGTGCTGATGTCACTGTAATCTCTATATGACATTAACGATGCCTGCACACAGTTCTCTATGTTAAAAAGTTGTGTGCAGGGATCTAAAGCAGAAGAATTTGTGTCTTTAGGAAAGCATCCACAACAATCTCCTATTGGCTCAACATGGTAAGGCCAACGCTTTCACCTGCAAGTTTAAATCCCAGCATCAAAGGTTCTTATCTTAACTGCTACCAGAACTTATTTTCCCTATAGAATGCAAGCTTGCAAGCAGGGTCCTCTTTGCCTATTTTTCAATACCCAGTTTATTACTGTGTCTGCATTGCAAAGTATGCTGGTGCTATATAAAAAATTGTTAATATATAAGCAATTGAAAGAGTTTGGTGTAATATTGGTAAAATGTAGTAATGCAAGATTTTTTTAACACCTCTTTATGTAATTTCACATGAGGTACTGATTTGATATTTCAAGCTATACACTATAATTCTGACAACGTCCCTGTTTATGACTTCGTATACAAAACCCAGCAAAATACTGTTGACCTTCATAGACCTATAGATATTGCAGTGCTTTATGACTGCAGTATGCAAGCCTTGCATGTTAATGACAAGCTTTGAAGGTCTTTTTTTAAGTAACAGCTATTCCACAACAGCACACCTTGCTATATTTATTGGCAATTTTCTGAAAAATGTTTCTTTTGGAAATAATCCCAAAAACAGGCTTAAAATCTCTATGGCAACCTGTGCATTTAAGGAATGATGTCACATCGTCTGCCTGTTACTGATGTTCTGCTTTATAGAAAGTCAACTCATTATGTGGCTATTCATAAAAATGCAGGAATAATTGTAGATCTTAAGTATTTTTGATACATGTGAATTTTATTGGTTGTTTTCTTAATTTTATATCTCATTATCATTTTGTTTATTATTACAGGTAGGAAAAGCTGTGTGGTAGTCTGTTTCTTTTTAGGAATCAATGAGCCCTTGTTGTGCCTATATCCGCTCTCCATCCCTCTTCTACTTTAGCAACTACTGTTATTACTATTAACATTTATATAAGTGCAAGCAAACTGTTTGGAACTTACATTTGGAAACAAACAGTCATAAAGCAAAACTAGTTATCAATAGACATACAAAGAGGTAAAGGGGCCGTGCTCACAAGCTTACAATCTAAAGGAAACTGGAACGTTGATACATAAGGATAAGTTCCACAGATCACATATTGGTCCAGCCATATTGTAATGCTAAGAAGAGCTTCGTTAGGGCTATGTAATCTAGTCACCCAGCAATGTTGGTTCAGCGGTTAGTAGGTTGTTTATGTATAGAAAGAGAATAAGTTTTGCATGAACTGCACAGAGGGGTGGTAATCATGTAGGAAATGCTTGGTTTGGTGGCTAGGGAAAAGTCTTGTTTATGAGAACCAAGTGCCAAAGAGTGGGTACAGGCCGAAAAAGTCTGGTAACTGGTAACCAGTCATAGGAACAAGTAACGGGTAAGAATGAGAGGTGCAGGATTTGGGCAGAGCAGATGGATTAAGTTGGGAGATGTTTTGAAACAAGTGATGTGTGTTGATGCAGTTTTTAATGACTTTGTATGTTAGTACAGGTTATTTATATTGGATGCAGGCAGACAATGTACGGACTGGCAGAGCTGAGCAGTGGTTGAAGAACATCTTGGGTGTAAAATTCGTCTAGCTGCATAAAAATACATTGCAGAGGTGGTATTCTGCTTAGGGAAAGACCAGTAAGTGGAGAATTGGAATAATCAATGAATGCACAAATTAAAATGTTTGCAGTGTCTTGTGTGAGATATATGCAGATACAGGAGATGTTTCTTAGATGCATCTAACAGGATTTGGAGATAGATTGGATGTGGTATACAAATGATCGTTCCAGATCATGATTGACAGCAAGAGGGGTAGAATTTATTCTTATATTATCAGCAGAAATAGAGATAGCAGGTAGGTTGCTTCAGTTGCCTGGTGGAAAGATTAATAACTCTGTTTTTGAAAGATTAAGTTTGAGATAGTAAGAACTAAGAATAAATGACACAAATACCTTCAGTAACATGGGCTAAAACAGAAAGTGAATGATCCAGATAAGGTCGATAAATTTGGATGTCATCTGCATAAAGATGACGGTAAAACTCAAAGGAGCTTATAAGTTTTCCAACTAAAATCACTACAATGATAGTGGGAATTTTAGGAAAGAAGGAACGCGGCTGAGAGATGATTGAAATTGCTGGGAACGATAGAACAGAGTAACTTGCAGAGAGAAAGGGTTGAAAATCCAAATTGTATGCACTTTAAAAGATGGGAACTTGCGTGAAGGAAAAGGTCGGAGAACCTTGAGTGTGCAGTTTGTGGATAGGGGGAGTCTTACACCACCCCATTGTCTGTTTCTAGGACTTGAGGTGTGGGTGAAGTGGAAACCAGAGCTGCAGGTGAGACAGTATGATTGAGTTTCTGTTATTGCTAGAAGGTTCAGTTGTTTGAGAGGAAGAAGCCATGGATAGAGGTTACAAACAGAGCATGCACAGTTAAATGATTGTGAAAGTGACAGGGGACAGGTAATATGTTTGAGGTTTAATTAATGTCTGCGCAGAAACAGAATTAAAGCAGCAATCCCATGAAAAATGAGAAAGATTGGTAATTACCATCTTCCTGGTTTGATACTGCAGGCTGCTGTTATTTATTTTTAATTCTACACAATGTCATGTGACTACTATGGCAACCACAGTCACATGGAACATGATGTAGTTAGCAGAGAACATCCCTCTAAGCTCTATTTGCGCTGAAAAATCCTCCCCCCTCTGTCACATGACATGCTGAGAGTCTGAGAGTGTCATTGGCACGCATACTTGTAGGCCTTTCCGAGAGATTTTGAAAAGTATATAAGGATTTGTAGAAAGACAGCTAATAAAAATCAGGTGTATGCTTAAAATGTTCTTACTTTCTATTTAAGGGGAAAAATACCTTCTATGCTGCTTTAAGTAGATGGTGGAGGGGAGGGACACTTTGATTTGGTCATGTATGTGCTGATAGAAGAAGAGAAGATGTTTGTAAGGTTTAAAAGGTCCCAAGGAGCAGTCACCGAAAAATGTTTAATATATTAATGTATGCATATGTGTATTTATTGTGCTATAAAAAGATGGAATATAGGTTGCAAATCATAATCATCATCACCATTTATTTATATAGCACCACTGATTCCGCAGCGCTGTACAGAGAACTCACTCACATCAGTCCCTGCCCCATTGGGGCTTACAGTCTATATTCCCTAACACACACTCACAGATAGACAGAGAGAGACTAGGGTCAATTTGATAGCAGCCAATTAACCTACCAGTATGTTCTTGGAGTGTGGGAGGAAACCGGAGCACCCAGAGGAAACCCACGCAAACACAGGGAGAACATACAAACTCCTCACAGATAAGGCCATGGTCGGGAATCGAACTCACGACCCCATGTGCGGCAGAAGTGCTAACCACTACGCCAGTGATTTCGATGGAAATTATACATATATATTTATATATAATTATATATATACTCATTTCCATCAAAATCATTCGGAGCACCTTTGCTACTCTAAGGCAGCTTTTAAACATAACTATTCATTGGTTGTTAATTCTATGTATGATTTTTACATACACACAGAATGGGTAGGGGTTTGTAGTGTTTAAAATGAAAACAGAAATGTTTTAAAGGAAGATATAATCGAGACAGCATGATCATAGTGAAAAGATTACTTTTAATCTGTGTCTTTATAAAAACCTACCTAAGCGATTGTTTTTTAAATATGCTCTTTCCATTAATTACAGACTTGTATGATCACCTGGCATTTGCTAATACAGTGTTTCCCAACACAGGTCACCAAGCACCCTTAAATTTATCATACCTCCCTAAGCCCAGGGGGTAAATGTATCATACCCCAGTTTTTTAACTCGCCGGGAATCGGCGAGTTGAAAAACTGGGGTATGATACATTTACCCCCTGGGCTTAGGGAGGTATGATAAATTTACCCCCATATTTAAAGTATATCCAGCACGTATACAGGTGACTCAGTTAGTGCCTTGGTACTTTTGATTCAATCACCTGTGCTCAAGCATGGATATCCTTAAAAGCTGGATTGTCGGCATACTTGCCTACTGTCCTAGAATGTCCAGGAGACCCACGATTTTCGTGGGAGACTCCCAGAATACGGGAGAGTAATCCATCCTATATCCCGCCTCTCCTCCTTGTAGAGAGGGATGGGGGCCTTGATGACACAGTTCACCCCGGACACTTACACTTTGGTCCTCCCAGACTACCCAGAGTTCTGCTAGTGTTCATACTACGTATATTTCAATAGCAGTAACATGCATAGAATGACAACCACAATTTGTAAATGTATGCAATAAATAACATTTAAGATGAAACTATATGATAACAAATTATAAAGAAAATCTCAAAGCAATTTCTGAGTTTTTTTTCAGTTATATTTTTGCAGAAGGCTTTTAGATCCTTCTTACTACTGAGTGTTTGCATCATTTAAATTGGTGTTATCTCCTCCAGTTCTAAAACAGTTAACAGATATTAATTAATTCATGAGCAAATCGTTCTCTCTAAATTTCCTTATTGCATTACAACAATTCTTGAACAGACTTAATAAGAGCCTCAATTCCCATGATTACCTCTAAGGAGATGTCACAGCATACCCAGCTGTGGAGGAAGTGCTGCACAGCATTAATTATGCACTAAAAACATAATTAAACTACTTGACTTGTTCCCCGGATGCTGGTCTTATTGTTTTGTTTAATGTTTACCTTGCAGTTTGTGACATTGGCTAAAGATTTAAAGGTTAGATTTTAGCATTTGCTAAAGAGTGCCGTAGCATTCTACAGAAAGAGGAGAAAATGCCAGCCCCTCTGGTAATTGTGATTGCTTTGTTGCTGTAACTCTTTCCTAGTAAAGTTTGCCAGCATCTGGTGAAAATCTATTATTTTATATCAGATGGGTTTAAAACATATTTTCCTACTTTTTGGGAGATCCTAGTCTGGAGGTCCAAGGGACAAGTGCAGGGGGTCTTCTTGGTCCGTTAACCACTGTGCAACAATGAGATTCTCGTCATCACGCAGTAGGGACAGGGCCATGATGGCGCGATTCACACCAAAACATATAATCATTGGAAGTGATGTGGGATCCGGGAGGATGGCTTAATCTCCTGGGAGTTTCCGAGCACTCCCTGATATTCAGCAGCCAGTATTTTGGCTGATCCAGTATTCAGGGGACTGCAGCCTATATATCCAAAGTTGCAAACTGTCCTTAATTTCCAGGGACAGTCCCAGGTTTTAAACTTTTTCCCTCCCTATATTTCACAATTTACCAACGGGTTTTTTCTGTATGTTAAAAGCAATTCTTAATATATATATATATATATTCTTATATTGCTTTATAAGTTAATATTTATTGAGCAGGAGTATTTAAAATGCAAAAAATCATGTTGCTTTCCCTGCTTTATTAAACCAAAATCAGGCACACATTACATACACATGTACATACAAATGATCCCTTGCAATTACGATTTCAGGGTATAGAAGTAATTTCAACAGATCCCAGAGGCAGTTATCGCCTAGCAACAGGCAGAGATAAGAAACATTCTTGATCTATACTTTAGAAACACCACCTTTGGGTTTAATGGAACTTTTTATTTTTAATGTATTTTTGCAATAGGATTTGATATATTAATTTTATGTATGCGATGTAATAGCTTGCTAGTTTATTTTGTGCTTTTCAGTTTTCATTACTTAGTGCATTTAAACAAATTGCTACAACATGCATGCATATAAGCTTCCTCCACTAGCTTTACAGTCCAAGGTCTTGATTCAAGGAGCGTAACTGGCGATACGTTGCGTATAGTGCGCACAATTACTCTGCACATGCCCAGAACCGGACCGTATGTCATAGTAGTACATAGCAACATTCAATTCATCTTCCAACGCAAAGGACCCTTACTGCAGCCTATGATTTCAGCGGTGGAAAGGGGAGGGGAATGGGTGTATGCACATAGACAATCCACAGTAAGGGTGTGCCAAGCTCAAGTGTACATAGCAGCATCCTATTCAAGCTTAGGGCATCTCAATGGTACATGATTTTCTGTCGTATCTCTTGCACCAGCTACAGGTTTAGTTTTAGTGCCCATTACTAATGATGATGCCTGAGTGCGTATGCTACAACATGTGTTTGCAATCAGGAGCAACTATAAAAATGTACAAACAAAACACTTTTTTATTTTTTAATGTTCTGTCATTAGTGACTATATTATCAACAGGTGACATGAATTGAGTCGTTTTAATTTTTTCTGTGTATTCTATTGTGACTTGATATATCACATATGTATTGGCCATGATCTGCAGTGTCTTGTCTATTATGAGCATCCACTCCTTGTTAAATTCAACGTGCATATACCCGATGCACATGCCTTTTTCAAAACCCGCACATTACGTTTGTTTTGCATTTGGTAGTGAATCAGGCCCCAAGTGTCCAATTAGTAGAAGAGTGTTTGTCTCTTCTTGAAACTGGCAGGATGGCCTACTCTCCTGGGAGTCCACCTCACTGATGCTTGCTCACCTTGATAACCTGGTACGTCTCAGTAGAACAGTAGTGTGGGACGGCAGCAAAGTGTCCCAGTGCTTGTCTGTACCACAAATTTGTAATGCAATATTTGTCATATTTTACACATACGCAGCAATAGAAAATCTAGTTACCTGGGGGTCTTAATACATAGGTCCCTGATTATGCTATGTAAAGTGTCCCGTATAATGTCAGATTGGTGGGTTTATACAGAGTGACATGCTGTATGTAATGTTACAATAAACATAACTGACAGGGTATGCAGGTAGAAAATATAGTAAGAGCTCTGGGGTCTGTGGTAGTGGAAAGAAAGTAGGAAATAATAATTTTTTAATTTTTCTTTCTTTTAAACCAATTAGCAAGGGAAAGCTTGTGCAAGACTGAAATATACATTTTACATATATGCCCAACATATGAAACTATGTCCGATAGTTGGTTTTTTTATATTTTAATATTGTACAAAAACAGCATTTGAAGGCTTTCAAGCTTGTTTATGTGAAATATCGTTGTAAAATTCTTTGCTTCTTGTTGCAAAGCGTAATTTTTTTTTAAATTATGAAAATCAGATCTACTTGTTGCATAAGACAAGTATCTTGCAGGGAACTAGGAGAGTCAAGAGAAAAGCTAAGAAAAGGTTCGGCAATATAATGTACAGTATAACTCATCCATAGAACGGGCAGCCTACTGTGCGTCCTTCCATCAGATCACAGTGGAAGTGACTGAGAATAAAACTAGAATCCATGGCAAGAGAAAGGCTGTTTTAAAAAGAACATCAAACACTGACTTCCTGCAGCTCCTTTGTAAGAAGCAAACTTTTGCTGTATTAATCTTCTTTCTCATGGACATTCTACGGCAGAGCAGAGAGTGCTTAGTCCCTGGGTCCATAACTTCACAGGGTCCCACTGGCCCTGGATTTACCATGATTCAAATGTAAACTTGTATGTTTGTATGTTGTAATTGACGATTTTACTGTTTTTTAATACACTTGTTTTATTTTGAATTGTCAACTTGTCCATAATGGATGTTAGGAAAGCCAACATATTTTCTTTTATTTTTATTACCTGATTCATATGTTTCCTACTCTTGTGTTGGATATCCATGCTTTTTTCTGGTGGACTCTATCATAGGTAAATAAGCAGAGCCTGACTACCCAATAGGCTGACTAGGCTGCAGCCAGAGACGCAAGGCTTTTGGGGGTGGGGTGGGGAGCGCAACATTTTTGAGGATGCAAGTTTGTGACAGAGAGAGGTATAAACTGAAATTCATCTTAAAATAAAAGAGAATAGTTGCTCTCCAAAGTAAAAATAAAACATGAAACAAAACTGTAGTAAGGTTTTAATCTTGATGTATTTTCATGGTAAAGGCCAAAGACAATGAGTCATCCTCAGACAGGCACTTGAGAATAAGTGCTTAGGAGAGACAAGGACGGTGACATGTGCAGACCAGATTCACATCTTCACCTTCAGTAGTGCTTGTTCACAGTTTCAAAAACACAGGAATAGAAATATTGGTGGGGTGAAGGAAGCCGGAGTTTGGAATGGAGGACGAATTCGTTTTTATTATCCTGGTGTGGAAAGCGAGGGGTCTCTACAAGGGCGGCCTGAACCCTTAATCAGGTGTAAATTAGGATGATAAACTGGTGCTTACAAATAAGACCTCTATCTTCAGAAGGGAGCAGTTCCACTTACATTATACAAAGGTTTTTCAATGCATGTCCATTGTTGTGTCTGGAGAGGAATTTTATCGTATTGTTTGCTCCAGAAGAGGCCAATCCATTGCTGCTGCATCCAGAGACCAGACCTACCAGGTTGACTTATTTGGTATCTTAAAGTATCTGTAAATGCAAAATTCTAATTCTAACAAACTGGATATAATCATTTTGTTTCATATAAACGTATACTTCTGTGGTTTTACTGCTTCTGTTAGTGGGCTGAAAGTTGCAATTTCTGCTTGCCTCTCAGACCTGTTAAAGAAGCCAGAATTTCACAGTGAAATCAGATTGCGTCTTTTGTTGACCTGCTACTTTGTCTGCCGCTGCGGAAGCTTCTTTGTGCTTATTCATAAACTGAAATGGTAGATAATCTTAAAATAATCTTAAAATAGGTTTATATTTACCACTAGATAGCTTAAAAACAGATTTAAATTTAACACTAATAACATTACAAATGGAGTGTTATGTGTTTGATACACAATCATCATACTGCCATTCCTGCTCTCATGGTTTTGTTCATCTGGCTTTGCTGACACTAAGAAGACATATCCTATAGTGTTTAGTAACGTTCTAGCACTTCTTATGTGTAAATATATAGACAAACTCTTTTCTTCATTATCAATTTCTTAACCATAACAACAAAAATATGTCCTGTACATATAGAGTTGTATCCATTAATCAGTGTTACAAAATATGATGTCATGTTACTGTTCTTATCACAGATTAATTGATTTGGAATCACTGGAGGCCTCATTTAGAGTTAGGAGCCACTCCAGCTACTGGGTTAAAATTATACTTGCTTGCTCTCCCGAAATGTACAGGAGACTCCTAGAGGAGTAGGCCTCCCTCCCAGATCCCGTCCAATCTTCTTGTGAGGTGGACAGGGCTGAGAATCACATCATCATAGCCCCATCACTGCTGCATGGTGGACAGAGTTATGGCATTGCTCAGTGGGGGCGGGCCATGATCATGAGCAACGCACCAACAACCCCCCCCCCCCCCCCCCCCGCATTTCCAAATGGGAGGGTCTGCAGCTCAGCTGAGGGAGCAATTTGGCTGGGGTTCTCCATTAAGGTTCCATTTACGCTGCTAATAATTGAACATTACTGAACTAGTATCTTATAAGAGTACATATGCATTTTTTATTGTATTACATTAATCTTCATTAGTAAGTGGTATTGTAACCCTTCCTAATTTGTTCCTTGTTCCCGTCATTTTACCAACCTGTTCCAGTGTGCCTCTTGATTATCTTTTCCCTTCCGTAGTTTTCTCCTCTCTTCCCTTCCATCTCTCCCTGCTAAGGGGTTTTCCAAAGTATTACAATGAGCAGAACATTCTTGTGATGTCTGCATGTGGTGGAGGTGATGTTAATATGCTCTTTGTCACCAACCTTTGTGGTACCAGAAGAAATGAGGATATCTGTATCTATTTACACACAATCTCTCTGAAACACCTAAAGATTTTTTTCTATATAATATTATGATTTTCCTGCAAATGGAACATTTACACAGTCAAAGGTCCACTAAACCTAATCTACAACATGATACAATATGAAATGTAGGTGAATATATTTCCATAATATGACAGTAGAGTGGAATGAAAAATTTCTCAGGCACGTCAATGGCTCTTCCGTGGTGATTAAACATCTATATACTTTGTGCTAGGCCTCACAGACTCTAATGTCATGGCAGTAGGGTTCCTTATTTTCTATATGTGGTTGGGGGCTCTGTCAGCATGTTAGTACTAAATAACTCTGTCATGGAAATGACACCTGTGCGGGGAAGAAATCTTGTGGACATCTCAGCTATCTCATTATCCTGGATGTTTTTACCTTCCACCTACACAACATATTTGTATTGATTAATTCCAGTAAATTATTATTTTACCACCTGATATAACTGTAGATGCTTTTTGTATGGTAACGATTATTGGTGTTCAGTCCTATTATCTGTTGATATGACTTGTACTCTGCTGTTATTCTGCTCAGCGGATTACCTGAGTTAATATTTACTTTCTTACGGTAATTGCTAGAGTTATTGACACTAATTCTAAACCAGTGACATTATCAGAGCAGGTTATCAATGGTGAAAAGGTCTGTAAACATGTTTAACGTCAGGTCACATTACCGTCTGAAGGAAGAGTGGAAAGAGATACAGAAAGCTGGTAACAAAAAAAAGCATTCTGAGCCCTAGGCTTGTTTTGTGCTTTAATCCAATCTGTGCAGTACATAGACAGATTTCAGAGCATAAATGTTGAATTGGTGAATGATTAAGTGTCCAGTATGCTGCAGATTTTAAGTGAGGAGTATGCTTATTACCATTTCCTATGTTTTGTTTAAATTGATATGCTTTAATTGATCACGCTTGTTAATTTTTCTGCACGCCATGCTCAAAACCAAGATTTAATATTATCAGCCTGTGAGCAGCACCAAGGGCTGGTACACAGGGGAGTTAACAACAACGCCTGTTAAAAGTGAAGATAACCTTGTACATGGTTCTCGCTTTTAAGTAAGTTCTCAAAGCCTCCCTGTAGCATAGTATACCATGTATTTAGTGGGCGTTCTTATAGAAGTTCATTATAATGTACCGAGCATTAACACTGTACACAATGTTTAAATTGGTGTGATTTTGTTTTCTTTTTGCAAATATGAGAAGGGGGAATTATAAAGGTTGCAGAGCCACATACATGTATTACATTACTGTAGTATGTCTGCAAATGGTCTGCACATACCATTAAATATATAGGAGGTGACCAGATCTCCACCGGCCTTCACAAGTTTAGTAGTAGTAGTAGTAGTAGAGAAGTTTAGTTTTAGGTGCACTCAGAAGAATGTTATAGAAAGCTTCATACTTGTGACATGTAATAAAAACTGAAGTTATTTAAGCCATAAAAAGGCTAAACTAGAAGTATATTAAGGGAAAAAAAGGATGATATTAAAGAAAAGAGTTTGGACTCTGACGTCATGTTTACACTTTTTTTTAGTGCACCTAGAATACATTAACACATGCAGATAAATAGAGAAAGGCCTAGATTATCTATGTCATTTAGATTACCTTTCTCTATATATTTGCATGTGTTAATATATTATGTAGTTGTAAAATTAATTATACTAATAGACTGCAATAGAGGAGAGCCAAGTAGTGGGTGAATACTGAAAAAATATTAGGCATTCATTTGTTTATTTTAGTTATTTATTTTTCAAAATCTTTTTATTGTCCTTGTTCCTAAACAAAATATAACAATAAAATACAACGTATGTGAAACGAAGTGGACATTGTTGTTTGTGGTGTGTCAGTACAATAGCTTAAAGTTTGTTAGAAATGGTTATACAGAAATATCAGGAGATGTACATCATGACTTCACCACTAAAAATACAAATCATACGGACAGCAGTGTACTCTATTGTTATACGTAGGGCAATACAATTAAGGTAAATTAAATATGGTCACATGTGCATATCAAAACAGTTCACCATGACTTTTTCACATTTTCATGGAGACCAAGATATAATCAAAGACTGACAGGTAAGACAACACGACTTCAGTAATGGAGACAGAAATGTAAAAGACACTTCAGTCTCTAGAGATTCATTAGCTGCTTTTCCTTAATGCATAGTTGACTACTCTCCTGGAATGTCCGGGAGACTACCGCATTTCTGGGATACCTCCCGGGAGAGCAGGGCAACCTCCGGTTTTTGTCCCCGCAATAGATAAGTGGTGGGGGGAGGGGCTTAATGATGCAATTATTGTGTCATCTTAGCCCCACCCTCTGCTGTAATTGGCCAAAATTGTGCCAATCATTTAGGGGCGGGGCTAGAAATGATGTGATTCATCAAGCCCAGCCCCCACATGCCCACCTCCCCCAGGATCTCCCTGAAGCCAACGAGGAAAAGTTGGCAAGTATGCTCTATGCATGTGTCGATAGTAAAGTTAGCAGGTACATATTTAGAGGGTTGCAGTGGTTAGTGGTGCCACACAGAATATATTCCCTTTGTTATATTTGTATGGGAGGATCATTATCAGGAATGCCAAGTTCAAACCAGATTGTTGAGAAACAACAAAGTATCTGTTATTTGATATCAGATTGAAGTTTATTTATTAAAAGCTTGTGGATGTGTGAGAAGAATTCTGGTTGGCAGGGGAGAATGTTTGAGAAAAGTAAGTGGGCCTTTCAAACAAAAGCTGGTGGGCAGAGGGGCATGTATGAAAAAAACTAATTAGGGCTCCCAGGCAAGGGCGGGATGGGCTGTGGGCCGGTCCAATAGCGGGCTACCTTGGGCTTGGTCACTAGGCAACCTGCATTTTTCTACCTTTAAAATAGACTGCTAAGTCAAGGGGCTAAAATTTGCCAGCCCTTCCCTACACCCAGGGCAGGGGAGTATGTGAGAGATAAGCTGGTGGGCATGTGTGTAAAACTGGTGTTATGTGGGTAGCATGTGTAACAAAAGCTGATGAGCAAGGGGTGGCATATGTGAGAATAGCTAGTGGGCATGTGTGAGAAAAGAACTTGGGTAGCTGGGGCCATGTCAGTGTGTAACAGGTGTGTGTGATCTCAAGTTATTTTTGTTTTGTTCTAAAATCTAACATTTGGAGCCTACCCTCTAGAAATCTTGTGTTTGCTCCTGGGCAGCAGTGAAGCCTGGACAGGATTCTGCGTCAGACATCAGTACATCTGGGCATCAGTGCATTTGGACTGCAGACTTACCAGCCAGCCAGGAAGAGATAAGATTTATTACTTTTATTTTACAAATGTGGGTAATGGGGGAGGAGGGACAGTAGGTTGAATCTTTGCTTAGGGCACCGAGCAACCTTGCACTGGCCCTGGAGCGGGCATATACTTTAATGGGTTGACCATTGAGTTGTACTGGTACAAAACCATTGCAAGTTGTGACTTCCATTGGAGGCAGCTACTTTATGGACTGAACCAATATTCAGTTTATCAATTCACTAAGAAGTGAATATAGGTTCCATCAACAAAATGGCATCCTCTGGTTGTCAGTAACGGGTACATTTTAATGTAGACTTGACCGAAGGCTAGATGAGCAGTAACTATGCCACCCCAGAGGAGTGCAAAACCAATTCTATGGTAAAAGAATTCTTTATCGCTTCTCTATAGGATTAGAGTCACTGGGTGCCCCAGTGCAAGAAAACATACCTGCCATTTATCTAACTGTAAAGATAAAGCTGCAACATAAAGAATGATTACACAAACACTATGTCAATCGTTAAAATATGTATGTGTCTGGGATTTTCTTTTTGAATAAAATAAGTGCATAATTACAAGGCTATTATTGTGTAAAAATATAAAGCATCATATTGCATCTCATAATGATACAGAGAACAGCATGAAATGAATTCTAATGGCCCTGTTAGGATTCTGTGTATAGTATTAATAACACCCAACCATGCATAATATGATGTTGTTATCAAAAGGTACTGGTGACCTACAGAATTGTTAAACAGTATAATTAGCCGTGTTGTGCATAGACCAATATCCTTCTTTCGGGATATGTCAGCATAGTGGTAGTCCACCCCCAGCTGCAACAGGAATTACAGTGTGAAAAGTAGTACATCCAGAACAATGCAGGTGACTGTAAGAGTAACAGATTAATAGGGCAGGCACTCATTCTAGTATTGTGGATGTAGCCTTTGCTAGCTTAATTCAGTGATAGCTACCTTTTATTTTCTTCATAAATGTCTGCTTGCAGCTGTGTAGGAGTTGAACCAGTTTTGAAATAGCTGCTATTTTTCATTTGGATTTGTACAGCATTACTAGGACAAACACATGTACAGCACTAGGGGGCTTATTTAAGAAGCACCGCAAAAAATGAAAATTAGTTTTCAATCCTTATCGCACTGATAAGGATTGAACTATTTTTCATATTCAGAAAAAAACCTACACAGGAACAGCAGTTCCGATAAACTGCTGTTCCTGTGGAAAAAAAAACTTACAAAGCCTCCTTGTAATCCGAACGTGTTTGCCTTCTTTGTACCTTCTTTGTTCCTCCTTTGAATCCCTGTGCACATGCTGGAAAGCTGGGGCATGCGCACAGAGCAGCCTAGTGTATAATGAGGAGAGGAGAGCAGCGCAATTCTGAGCATGTGACAGGGAGGGATCACATGATCCCTCCACGCATGCACTGTCCAGCTAGGAAAGTTTTCAATTACGTTAATGTACGCCAGCTTCAACTGGCGTACATTAACATAACAGGATATTGAAAATGTCTCTTTTTTGGATCTTTTTGAATTGCGTTAGGGAGCAGTCCCCATTCTCTCGTATGGAGACTGCACAGAAAACTAAATGAAATGCAATGCAGCAGATATCCACGATATTTGCTGCAATGCAGCGTTCATAAATTTCAAGTATGCTTCAAATTGTGGTGGATTCACAGTAAGTATAGTTTTGGACCATTATATTACTTCATAACTAGGCCCCCCAAAGGTCTGTGTTACAGTGAGAAATTATTGACATCATCTATTACATCCAACACCTGATGAATGTGTTGTCTGAATTAAAAGCTCACTTCTAATTTCCAATTGTTCTCATCTTGCTGGGAACCTTGGGCCTGATTCATTAAGGAACTTAAATTAAGAAGTTTCTTATTTAAGTCTCCTGGACAAAACCATGTTACAATGCAAGGGGTGCAAACTAGTGTTCTGTTTTGCACATAAGTTAAATACTGACTGTTTTTTCATGTAGCACACAAATACTTGATAGCTTATTTGTACACTGAAATTTAAAGTTGATATTTGTGTGCTACATGAAAAAACAGTCAGTATTTAACTTATGTGCAAAACAGAAAACTAGTTTGCACCCCTTGCATTGTAACATGGTTTTGTCCAGGAGACTGAAATAAGAAACTTTTTAATTTAAGTTCCTTAATGAATCAGGCCCCTTGTCTTTAGATTTTATTCTTTACCGATATTTCTATGATACATACACACTTCAGGTAGTCTCTCAGAACTAGTGTTTCACCTCCAATACTACAACCATAACTAAGAATGTATTAGCTATAGAGGGACATAGGGTTCTATATATAATATATTATATTAACTATTAATATAATTAATATGGAAATATGGAAATCTTCTACTGGCCTACAACAATGCTCAGCTCCCTGGCAAAACTGGCTGACGCCTATAAAAGGAGACTTACCAGGCCAGTGCCGGGGCCATCGGCACATGTGTGAGCCGGATTGGGCTTCCAGTTTCAGACGCACAAAATAAAAAAAAAAAGACTTATAAAGTTTTAAAAATAGATTAAACAATCTTTAATTAGAAAACCAAGGAAAATCCCTTATTTTATAACTAAAAGCATTTTTTCCTTTGGGGTTCCCTTAGATGACAATAGCGTTTGGTATTTTTACTGCCACTGTAATTGCTAAATACGCCTCCGCATGCAGAACAGAGATAGCCTGCATCCACTATCACCATCAGGGAGGACTTCATAAATAGGGAGACTCCTGTTCTCGCTGGGTTTAGGGCTTTTCTCTAGTTGATGAATATACCCCATATTCAGACACTCTGCTAGAAGCTAGTGTGTTAAGTCTAGATGTTCATTACAGATTTGATAAGCTCTAATGTGAGACCCAGTAATTATAACCTGCACCTCTTTTTTGTACACATTTGTTTAGCAGATTATGGAATGTCGCAGGGGCCTTGTATTTGACGAGTGAAGTAGTTGTACGGTGCTTCCTCTGGGTTTGTTTATGCAGTGAATATATTTAATCTGTAAGTACTTCAACAGCTTAAATCTCGCACAGGTTTATGCAGATGGAAGATTAATGCTCAGATGGCTTCTCTGTACCTGTAGGATGTTGTAAATTAGGCATGAATCACTTCTGTTCTCTTCCAAGTGTAACAGTGCTCAGCAAGATTCTAGGCAGAATGGATTTATTATAATGCAAATGAAAGCGTGCGGTTATTGAGGGTAAAGGGTATGTCCATACACTGCAGATTTTGCTAACTTTTTTTCTAAAATGTTCACTGAAAACCAGCTTCATAATGCAGTTGTTGGCTCCACCCACATTCCCATTGTATTAATATTAACACCAATCTTCAGCAGAGCGGACATCCCGTGCGATGTTGCTCACCAAAGATGTCCATATACTCGTGCTGCCAAATTGGACAGAACTGCTCTTTTGTTTTCTTTTTCTTTTGCAATGTGTATTTTAAAATGCAACCAAAATAAGCCAGAATTATTGATTGGATCCACTTAGAAGTAAATTATGTGCAGTTTAGCTGGCACATCATCATCATCAATTATTTATATAGTGCCACTAATTCCGCAGCGCTGTACAGAGAACTCATTCACATCAGTCCCTGCCCCATTGGAGCTTACAGTCTAAATTCCCTAACATACACACATAGACAGACAGAGACTAGGGTCAATTTTGATAGCAGCCAATTAACCTACTAGTATGTTTTTGGAATATGGGAGGAAACCGGAGCACCCGGAGGAAACCCACGCAAACACGGGGAGAACATACAAACTCCACACAGATAACACACAGAACATTTATATTGGTTTGGTCATTAATATAAAAATACATTGTCAATAACGGTAGTTAAGATAAAGGTATGGGATCTTTTATCCAGGAAGTTCCAAAAGAAAGGAAAACACAAGTAAATATTTGCTGATGCTCAGTGATATCGTTATAAACATAGACATGATCACCAAGTGCTTATTCCTCCATTCACTGTGAGGAGCACTCTTAGTCAAAGTAATGTGGAGTGAAAACCTTGGGGCATTGGGGGGAGGAAACCTACACTATATGGACAAAAGTATTCGGACGCTTGATCATTACACCAAATGGGACTGTAATGACATTGTATTCAAATGTATATACTTTAATATGGAGTTGGTCCCCCCTTTTGCAGCGATTACAGCTTCCACTCTTCTTGGAAGACTTCCACAAGATGTTGGAGTGTTTCTGTGGGAATTTGTGCCCATTCATTCTGTAGAGCATTTATGAGGTCAGGCACTGATGTTGGACAAGAAGTCAGGCTCGCAATCTCCACTCCAGATCATCCCAAAGGTGTTCAATGGGGTTGAGGTCAGGACTCTGTGTGAGCCAGTCAAGTTCTTCCACACCGAACTCATCAAACCATGTCTTTGCAGTCCTTGCGTTGTGCACTGGGGCACAGTCATGTTGGAGGGCCATCCCCAAACTGTTGCCACAAAGTTGTAAGCATAACATTATCCAAAATGACTTTGGGTAAATGTATCAAGCTGAGAGATTTCAGGCGGGTTTGAAAAGTGGAGATGTTGCCTATAGCAACCAATCAGATTCTAGCTATCATTTTGTACAATGTACTAAATAGATGATAGCTAGAATCTGATTGGTTTTTCAAACCCGCCGGAAAACTCTCAGTTTTAATACATTTACCCATTGGTATGCTGAAGCATTAAGATTGCCCTTCAGTGGAGATAAGGGACCTAGCCCAAACTCTGAAAAACAACCCCATACCATTATCTCTCCTCCACCAAACTTCACAGTTGGCATAATGCAATCAGGAAAGTAACAATCTCCCGGCATCCGCCAAACCCAGACTCACCCATCTGACTACCAAACAGAGAAGGGTGATTCGTCACTCCACAGAACACATTTCCACTGCTCCACAGTCCATTGTCGGTGTGCTTTACACCACTCTATCTGATGCTTGGCATTGGTCTTGGTGATGTGAAGCTTGCATGCAGCTGCTCAGCCTTGGAAACTCATTCCATTAAGCTCCCGCTGCTCAGATTTTGTGCTTACATTAATGCCAGTGGAAGTTCGGAACTCTTCAGCAGAGCGTTGGAGACTTTTATGCACCATGCGCCTTAGCAGTCGTTGACCCAGCTCTGTGATTATACGTTATCTTCTGCTAAGTGGCTGAGTTGCTGTTGTTCCTAAACCCTTCCATCACTTACGATCGATCATGGAATATCCAGCAGGGATGAAATTTCATGAACCGTCTTATTGCAAAGGTGGCATCCTATCACAGTACCACGCTTGAAGTTACTGAGCTCTTCAGAACGACCCATTTTGTATCACAATGGTTTGCAAATGGAGACTGCATGGATAGGTGCTTGATTTTATACACCTCTGGCAACGAGTCTGATTGAAACACCTTAATTCAATAATTAACAGATGTGGCCAAATACTTTTGTCCTTATAGTGTATATGTACATAATACGTAAATGCATTTTAGAACATTTTATGCATGATGTTTGAAATTGCATGAAAACCCCAAATGCCAGTGCTGGGTTCTTGCTCTGATGACTCAGAAGGTGGAACAGCACCCGCCAACCTATCCGCACTAGAAGTAAAATATTTTTCTGTCCTGGTGGGGCGCTCCAGTAGCCATGCTTACGTGTTCCGCCTGCCCTGCCAATAACATTCAGTATACACAAACATGTTTTTGCTTTAATTGTAAGTAACACTACATAGATACTTTAGCCATTACTGAATACTAGAAAATATTCATGAGTTTCTGTCTCCCAAATTACAAACCCTGTTATGTACTGTCACATCAACTTGTGTGCAAATGTCATTTATTCCCAAATGGAACATCACTATATAATGCTCCCTGTTTTGCAGCTTTGGTGCACGCTCTCACAAAGAACAACAATGAAATTATCTTTCAACTCCAATGCTTTTGTGAGATTGCCATTGCTTGTTTGCTGTGCTTTCAAAATGCATGGTGTGCAAATGTAAAAAAGACAGTTCAAATTGGTGTGTTTCTTTGTCTTACATTAATTTAAACCTATGCAGAGTCTGTTTTTTAGGGAAAGGTTGATACTGTCTGTGGTTTTTAGGGAGGGGATGTTAATGTTGTTTGTCTGGGTTTTTAAATGTCGACATGTTTTTGCTGTAATATACTGTATTATTATATAAAAATTAAGATATATCGGTCCTGCCTTTATTTCAGTTGTTGTATTTGTGGATTTTGTATCATCTTATATTTTAGCCTACTTGAAAGCATCAGGTCTGAGATGTTATTAGAATCAAGAACTTTGCAGGTCAAAATCTTAACAACGCCTTGAAAATTGGAGAGCGCTTTCCAGATTGTACTATTTTAATCCCATACAGCTCATTTTTAAATGTCGCATGCATATCTCCTGGTACATGACTTTTAGCTACATGATTAGGCTGATTCACCTAATAATGGTAATGTTTTGCTGTGTAGAAGCATGTGAACCTTGTAAAATTAGTCATGTGACGTCAACAGAGTAAAGCTGCTTTTAGTTTAAAGGGACTGCACCATCTGTTGGTAAAAGAGCGCCAGATAGTGCATTCCTTCCGATAGGATTTATGTAAATGCGACACAATGACACAGTTGGTCTAAGAAGTGCTCACTAATTTTCCAATTGCAGAATAAACCAGGGTATGAATAAATAAATGGAACGTTTTCCCTGCCAAACATGTTTTATTTTATTTTCCTTTTCTTAGTCTAGGTTGTAAAATTACATTGTGTATATAAATGTTCATTTTTGTAATGATAACAGGATTTTTGGAGAGTTTTTCAAATGATAGAAGCTGTTGAGGTGATGATAAACATGAGGCAGAGTCGGAAAGGGTCAAGCTCTGTATATGATGGAGAAATTGTCATTAGAATTCTTATCTGCTGAGAATGGCTGTCACCGTTGTTTCACGTGGAGAGGCTGTTAAACATAATCACAAGACGTAGATTAAAATTCTTCCTCCTCTGGAAAGCATCCCAATTCCACTATCTGACAGGCGAAAATTTTTGAAATGTGAAATGGCAGCGTTTGAAAACCAATGCCCTTTTTCTCCTAAAAAGATATATTGGAAGACAGCAGGGAGCCTGGTTCAGGTAGTATCTATTCATTCCCTAGAAGACGCTGCCGCAAGAAAAATAAAATTACTTTTCTTGATTTAACTCCTCCAATACCTTTGATGTCACACTACAGCTAACTCTGAAAATGACGAATTTTAAATATATACCATACAGCCAATAGTAATTCCTCATTATCTGTTAATGTAACAAATATGGCACTATGGCTGTGTTGTGAGTTTTTCAATGATGTTACTGGGTTCCCAGATGTATAAGAATGTGTTTTGGTAGTAATTGAAATGGATATATAATATTCATACTTGTTTGCTGGCATTGTGCGCTGGTCTACATCTACTGGTTACTGTTAACCTTATGGTGCTTTTATCATTAGATGTGGATGGTTGCCTTGGAGCTGAGGGTAATAGCCCAAGGCTTTGATGGACATTGTAGGCATGCGCAGCACAGTGTCGGACTGGGGCATGAAGGGTCCACCGAGGGACTGCAACGCTAGGGGCCCACCAGAGGGGGTGTGGCCAACCATCAAAGAGGCGAGGCCAGACACTAGAGGGGGAGTGGTCAGCCCACAAAGGACAGCTAGCACAATAGTGTAGTATATAAAGAATGCAGTGTGTATAAAGAGTACAGTCTTGATCTGCTCCTTAGATTGGGCAGAACAGTCACCAAAAATCGGGATTATCCCACTAGACCAGGCTTGACTAACCTGTGGCACTCCAGGTGTTGTGAAACTACAAGCCTCAGCATGCTTTACCAATATATAGCAGCCTATTGCTGGAAGGGTATGCTGGGACTTGTAGTTTCACAAAACCTGGAGTGCCACAGGTTATCCAAGCCTGCACTAGACTCAGAACATTTGACAGACTGTCCTACCTGTTCTTGTCACCACCTGTGGCTGCTGGTTTCTTTAGCTGCGGCTTGTCTGGATCCTGGAATGTTGAGGGCCCTATTTGGAAAAAATAATGGGTACATTTAGAAAATTTCAACCAGCCCTGGCGTTAAATCAATAGGACCCACAATTAATACTTAGGCTTTCCTCCAGCCCCAACATAAAAGTAATAGTATTTCTATTTAATAAACCTATTTCCCTCCCAACAGACAGCCCCTGCAATAAATTAATCACATTTACATATAATAAATATACCTATTTCCTGCAACCGTCACTGCCATTAAATAATTCATATTCACATTTAATAAATATACCTCATGCTCCTCAAACTCAGTCCCACATTCAATTAAGAGCGCCCAAACCACCCCATCTTAAATTAATAGTCCCCACTATAAAATTAAATTGCCCCATCTTCACCCTACAAAGAAAATAGCACCCATTATTTAGCCACCACCTACCACACACATTACATTGCCACAAGCCCGTTGTGCCATCACACACACATTACTGCGCCCCTTCATCACCATGATGTGCCTCCTTATAATCACACTGCACCCTCCATGCTGCTTTTGCTCCCCCCTTCTCCTGGCTCCCCTTCACACACTGCCATACTGTCTGTGCTCCCCCTTCACTCTGCCATGCTCCCCCTTCTCTGTTCCATGCTCCCCCTTCTCTGTTCCATACTCCTATTTCTGTTCCATGCTCCCCCTTCTCTGTTCCATGTTCCCCCTTCTCTGTTACATACTTCTATTTCTGTTCCATACTCCTATTTCTGTTCCATGCTCCCCCTTCTCTGTTCCATACTCCTATTTCTGTTCCATGCTCCCCCTTCTCTGTTCCATGCTCCCCCTTCTCTGTTCCATGCTCCCCCTTCTCTGTTCCATACTCCTATTTCTGTTCCATGCTCCCCCTTCTCTGTTCCATGTTCCCCCTTCTCTGTTCCATACTTCTATTTCTGTTCCATACTCCTATTTCTGTTCCATGCTCCCCCTTCTCTGTTCCATGTTCCCCCTTCTCTGTTCCATGTTCCCCCTTCTCTGTTCCATACTCCTATTTCTGTTCCATGTTCCCCTATCACTTATCTTTTCTATCTGCTTCTTCCTTTTCTTCTCCTCTGTCTTGCCGGCGCTCCTCACTGAACGTCGGGCGTGATGACGTCACGCCCGGCATTCAGTGTGAACGGAGCCGGCGCTGCGGTCACGTGAGGGTTTTTTTTTTTACTATTAAAGCTTCTAGCTCCCCTCACCAACGAAGAGGGGAGCGATTCAGGGTTGGGGCCTACCGGTGGATAGTCTGGTCCACCGGCGGGCCAGTCCGACCCTGGCGCAGCACATTTCATTTGATGTGGACCCAGGGAAATCTAGGGAGGGATACTCTCCGCCACACAGGGGGCGTGTCTAGCACCACCTAGGGGTGGTGAAAACTTCAGACATTGCAAAAATGTTCACAATAAACATCAAACTTTGAAAAATGTTAAACATCAGACATTGTTCATGGTGAAAACATCAGACATGGCAAAAATGTGCATAATAAATTCACCACGACGATCCACCTAGATGTAGCTCTCCCCTTTAATTAAGTGTCCTCCATACTTTATAGATCAGGGGTTCTTGTAGGAAATATATATGACATTAATTCACGTGCATAGACCAGGTTTGTGGGATGGACAGATGCTCATGGGCAGACAGAAACTTGTGAAGACCAATAGAAGACAAGCGTGCAGGCAGAAGGCAAATGAGGCATACAAATTAGGCAAACATGGCAGACAAGACAAAGGAAACCATTGGGAGAACCAGGATTGTGGAAGAAAATAGACAGACTGAGCAAAGTAGACACGAGGGCGAGAGGCAGGGTGGCAGAAAAAACAAGGGAGGGTGAAACTAGATCATGAACAAGCAATGAGCAATTGGAGAAGGAGATAGGTTAAAGGAGAAGCACAGGGGACAAGGGAAATACGAAGGTTAACAGAAAAAAAAGCAATCTGTGTGATTTATAATATATCCATAATACAAAAACGTATTGTAACAAAGGGCAAGTACGGGGTGTATGATGACACAATTTTCTTTGTAATATCCATGCCCAGCCCTGCACAGTGACATGATAGCATCAGAGGATGGGGCCACGATGAGGCATATTGCGTCATTACAACCCACTCAGATAGGCCTGATGACACATTGCATCATCAAACCCCATCCTGCCTTGTCTACAAGAAGGAGACACGGGATCCGGAGTTTGACCTACTCTCCCAGGAGTCTGCTGAACCTTCTGGGAGAGGTTTTAAATATGGATCTACTCTTTCTACATATTGAGAGGCCGAACCTCTTTAATCTGTCAACACTGGGATATGGTTTGTGGTGGATTAGTTACTTTTTCATATTAAATAATTTCTCAGTTTAAAGAGATTTCTTTAGTTGTAGTTGTGATTGATTATATTTATCTAGATTACTATACAGACCGTACTAATGAATTTTTTTGCCAGATTAAATAGTTATTTATAGAGAAGTAATATCACAGAAATAACGCAATAAATCCATGGCTTGCATGCAAAACCATACTGGATTAGAATGTGTCCGGTTCAAACTGTTTGTAACAAAATGCTTTGTTGGATTGATAAAACTCCTCATACATTTCTGATTACATACAGGGCTATAATATCGGGCACTAAAGTGTCACCTTAGCAGTCTTGATGATCTGTGCACAGTTTTTGGAAAGATGTGAGATAATAAAAGCAGGCAGCAATTAGCAACACTTGATGTAACATGATCCACGTAGTTTTAAGTGTTTTATGTCAAGCAATCGATATGTCTTATTGCTAGTCAGGTTTATCACTTTATATTATTGAACATAATGTTGGCTCACTCGATTTAATTTTGCAGTGAAACGAACTATATGTACATTCTGAAGGATTGTCCTAGAGTAGGTTTGCATAGAGAATGGTCTGTGACTCATTTATTATAAGAGAAAAATGAGCAGAGATTTCCTCCGCAATTGCCGGCAATTTGCATGGCGCGATGTCCGCACACCATATCGTTGTGAATTGAATTCCCCCCATAGTGTAATAGTAAATAATAAGGTTAACACAAAGTACAGCATATTTCAGATTAGTAAATATAAATCAAGAGGTAAAGTAAGATGTGTTACCGATCATGGGAAAGTCAGACTTAATGTATGCTGAAGCTGGCCTACATTAACATAACTGGAATCTTACGCAGCTGTCAGCTCTGCTCTTCAGAGCAGAGCTGGACAGCGCATGTGTGGAGGCATCATGTGATCCCTCCCTGTCACATGACTCACCTTCTTGCAGTCCAGGATGTTAGCGCGCATGCCCGAGGTTTTCGGTCGGCGCATGTGCACTAACAAAAAAAAAGAGCAGAAGGTCAACGCAGCTTCTTCGCATGAGAGGAGACTGCGATGAAGAGGTTGAGTCACTTCTCAGATTATTGGCACTGCTGTCCCTGAGAACTTTCTTGATACATTGCTGGAAACTATCAATCCTTCAAGGAGATCAAGGAGATAAGGATTGAAAAGTTTCAACAATAAAAAATGATGGATGATAAATAGGCCCATTTGTGACTTCTGATTCATATATTAAGTATCCTCTTCTTTGTGTCTATTTCTTTTTTTTTACCCTTACAAGTAAGCCACATTGGTTGCTGTAATTGTGTTGTGCCTGTTCCCCACATGAATACATTATATAATGAAACTTCAATTTTTGTTCTGTGTCTTTTCTTAAGAAAGGAGACTATGATATAATCACTACTTTAGATGTGCTTCATAATTTGAAAACATTTTAGTATGTAAAGATCCAACAAACCACCATTTGTAGTTGGGACTGCTACTAAGTGACTGATAAGGTAATGGGGGTATATTTACTAAACTGCGGGTTTGAAAAAGTGGAAATGTTGCCTATAGCAACCAAGCAGATTCTAGGGCCTGATTCATTAAGGATCTTAAATGAAGAGGTATCTTATTTCAGTCTCCTAGACAAAATGCAAGGGGTGCAAACTAGTTTTCTGTTTTGCACATCAGTTAAATACTGACTGTTTTTTCATGTAGCACAACATTTCCACTTTTTTAAACCCGCAGTTTAGTAAATATACCTACGGGTGTCGTTATGTAGGCTTTATTGCAATAGAAATGTTAATCAAGGATTTAAATCTAGCATACAGTGTCAGGTATATTTACATATACAAAGGCATCATTTTCATAATGCACAAGCATTTGGCTGTTAGCACACAGTATATGTGAAAAGTATTGTACATGTTAATTCTGTTACTTCTACTGGTACCTCTGCCAAGTCTTATCCCTGCTTCACAAGTCCTCTCAGCCCATCTCATGGTTAGGCTCATCATAATTGGTCAATTCTTGTTCTCAATGGGAATGTGCTGAGTCCTTATCAGATTGATGTAGATCAGAACAAGAATCATTAAGTCTATGAGATTTGGGTTATGATAGTTAAAATAAAGAAGTCCAATCCCATATCAGACTGATCCGTACAGGTGGAAGATATCTTTTGCAACACAGATATCCTACTTCTTAATATGTAATTATTTACTCCAACTTTATTCTGCTTTACATAATTAATGAAAGTGTCCTGCAACAAAACAAAAACTTTCGCTTCTTGCCAGTGCTAGCAATCCCATTATATCAATCAATTATAGGGTAATGGAAATCTCCTAAAATTACCACATTGTGAAACCGTTGTGATTGGAGCTTAAGTTCATCTTTATTTATATAAGCGGGTTTACAGCTTATTTCAACAATTATCTTGTCAGTTATTATTGCTGTTTGAAGCTGCACCTGCTCACATCACCCCTCCACGGCCATTTAATGGTGGGTTATAATATTAAGAGCCCCGGGGAAACGGCTATATGTTAAAGTTTGATCCTTGGAAACAGCACTTTTACATGCACAGATGACATTGAGGACACTGAAACCAGTAGCAGTGACACTTCAGATGAAAATTTGTGAGGAATTTACTAACAAGTTTATGTGACATAAAGTTTGACTAGGAAGTGGGGTCCATCAGGAAAATATTTTCATAGGTGGTAATACAACTTTCTATGTTAGTTGTAATGATTCAAATTCACTAAAGTGCAAGTTGCAATCTCTGTACAGTACACTGTGGATAATGAAGGGACAATATACTAAAAACATGTAGTATAGAAACATGTTTTTTTCTGTTATTACTGATTAAATAAAATAAAGTTCCATGCGATTTTAAATAGGTAATGGCTCTTTCAACAAATAAAGACAATAACAAAGATACTGCCATACCTGCCTACTTTGGGCAACTTCTTCCCGGGAGAGGGTCGTGACTGGAGGACGGAAGGGGATGGGGCGCGGCCAAACGCGTCATTTTGGCTCAGCCCCTGCGACAGAAAAGGTCATTTTGTCGCGGGGGCGGTGCCAAAATGCCGCGATTCACCGCGAATCGCGTCATTTTGAGACGGCAGTAGCGGGATGTGGGAGACTTGCCTGCTCTCCCGGGAGTCCGTGAGACTGACCCGAATTTCGGGAGTCTCCCAGACATTCCGGGAGAGTTGGCAAGTAAGATGTGAACATTCTATCATTTACCATGATCATTTCTATATTGGGGAAATATTCAATCAGAGTCAACCACTCTGAGGCCCCACTCTGTTTTTAAAAGAACATAGTGGTGGACTATCGGGAGGAGCGGGTGCCTCCGAGCTAATAACATGGTGAGGCCCTTCTCCAGATTGTCTGTGAGTCCAGTGATACACAGTTCCTCCCTTGGAGTCAAGTAATGATCTTTTTCACGTTTCATTTGTAACAATAATTCTTTACAGCCAATTATTTCCTAAAGGAAAAAGGGAGTTAGGTAGGTAATTTGGCACAGAGGTTTTAAATATAACTTCATGTTTAGTTTACTTTTTTTTTTCTAAAGTTACTGATATTGGTGTCTGGGGTGCATATGGTAATAAACTTTAACCTTATCTCAAATATCCTAAATGGATATCCTTATAATCCTTAAAATGTACTTCCACCCCATTAACCCTCTCTAAGTAACAATTTAACGTGTCTGTGCCATGCTGCTTGATCATTCCTGGCTGTCATATGTAGCAAATTCTTGCATTGTACTATACTGAATACCTCTCAACTCTACAGGGGAAGAAATCGGGTCTTGCCCACATTCATCCAGTAAGGCTAGTTACCCACTAGTTACCCACTGGTATGGCGTTTGTGCCAAACCATCCTAGTACCATTTGCATGTTACAAATGCATATAAATGCTATTCATTTGATAATGAACTAAATGTGCATGATACATTTCAATACAGGTAAAGAGAACTTTGTAATAAGATCTTTAGGGGGGTATTCAATTGTTAGCGTTAACGGGAAAAAACGAGCGCTCAAAAAATATTACCGTTTATACGGTAATATTGCGCGAGAAAAGCGTTAATACGGTAGTTTACTCGCGGAATTTCAGCTCAGGGAGCGGCGAGCTGAAATTGAGCGAGTAATTACCGTATTAACGCTAAGATTTTTTGAGCGCTCGTTTGAGAGTCGTTAACGCTAACAATTGAATATGCCCCTTAAACTTTTGGTTATATTTTTGGCTTTTATTTAAAGCAGTTTGTTTTGTTGATTTAGGGACTCATGTACAGTTATTATTATTGTTCATTTATATAGTGTCACCGTATTACATGACATTGGAGCATACAGTCTAAATTCCCTATCACCTAAGCACACCTATCACGTATGTGTTTGGTGTGTGGCAGGAGACTGCAGCAACTGGAGGAAACCCATGCAAACACATGGATAACATACAAATTCCACATACATAAGGCTCTGGTTGGAAGTCAAACTCTTGACCCTAGCGCTGTGAGGAAGCAATGCCAACCACTGTGCCATTGTGCTACACAGTTGTACGCATTAGCGCCCCAAACGTAGAGTCTGATCATTCTTGTAATGTGAATAACTCAGAGTAGTATTTACTCCAGACGTTCCAGTCTGTATGTATCACACCGGTACAAGTACCGCTACAATCCTTATATTGCTATCGCCACTGCAGCATGGTGATTGCAGAGGGTACCAAGGATGAATAGGAAGATATTATAAATATCTTCCTATGTATTCTCCAGCCCCCACCTCCCACGGCTGCCTCTTGTAGATTGAAAGAATACTTTAGTAATTTAATAAATCATTTTATCTATTTTTCTATTTTAAAATTTTTTTTTTTTTAGATTTCTAATTCTATTTTTTAATTTTTATTTCTTAAATTAAAAATGGAACTGGAAGTTCAAGCCTGGACTCCCAATTCCATTGCGCATGTGTGAACCAGTAAATCCTGGTTACGCAAGGGGAGAGGGAAGCAGACTGTTTCCTGTTACTGCTGCCAGCTAGTATGTCGCGGAGCTGAGCATCGCTCAGCATTCCCACCGCGAAAATGTATTGGTAAATTGCAGCGCCCCCTATAGCTGTTTGATAATGAATATTGCCTCGATGTTGAGAAGGAAGAGAAAAAGAGCCAGGAAAGCTGAAATGAGAAACCATTCCTGCTTGTCCTCTTCAACTTCGGCATTTTACTGATTATGTTATTGTTATATTTAACCCTATTAGAAATAATTTTTTTACTATGATTTTAATTTTAGTTTTCATAAGCCAAACTTACTTATAAATTCCCCCAATTCCCTCATCCAGTGCAGTTTAAACATCTGCTATAAACTGAATATTGTACTTTACCTCACAGGCATCTACATATTTTGGATGCAAATTTCCTTTGAACTGTGGAGATGAGAACATACTGCATAATGTTTTTACCTTGTGGAACCTTGTTACTGAAATCACACTGGAAATTCCCCATACTAAACCATCTGCATGCTTATTTAGCTATGAGAGTGTTGCCTTTAAACTTGCTCATAATTGCGGGACCACTTGGCTTTATATATCTTGTTTATATGTGGGAATAGAAACAAACAAACATCAGTTGTACTGTGTTCGCCAGAGGACTAGCAGCAGAAGCATGTGTTTTTTAAAGGCAAGAAGTATAATGCATTTAATGGCTGAAATTTGGCTAAAATGATAATGTGCTTCCCAGGCAATCTACATCATGTACATGATCTTTGTTAGTTAATTCATCATGTAGAATTATATACTGTAATATTCCGTTTACCTCAGTGCGTGGAATTCTGTAAAGACTATACTTAAGTGGCAAACTAGATATATTTGAGTTTTTCTTCACAAATAGGACTAACTAAGTATCTAGACCAGATGCTAAATGGACCAAAAATGGACCAAAAAAAAATATTCAAGAGATAAGGAAAACATACCAAACAAGACAAACTAAGGCATAGAGTGGGGTACAATGATAAAACTGTATAACATCCTAATATATGTGGAGGGGGTGAAATCATAACAAGTCTGCATGGCTTCTGCCCACGAGAGGTTTCTGGCCCACCTTAGGACAACCTGCGTTACGGTTTGACAGGTGTACCCCCAGTCAAACTGCGCACATGCCCTGTCCTAAACCAGAAGCATTTGAAAATATTGTAGACTGGGATCCAAATGTATAAGGATGTTGTAGGTTATTCGTGGATGGAGGCCTTATTGAAATGTTTCCTGTGGGTACGTTTCTAATTATATTTAAGGTACAGGACCTCTGTGAGTGGGCGGCTAGTACCACTTTAGTAGTCATAATGATGGGAGACATCAATACAAATGGAGGTGTATTTTGATTTTCTGAAGGCTACCCATGTATTTTTAGGCAGTCTGAGCAGTTATGCTACATACCTTACTCCAGAATCTCTGGACCTTTAAACATACCCACCCAATGTGGTGCATAGTTCCTACAGAATTTAATTAATTTAATTTACCAAATGTATGCTTCCATATACCAATGTGTAAATATGGTAGGTTTGTAATCTAAAATGACTCCCGTGATCAGACAATATACAATAAAGATGAACCTTAATGAATTACATGCCATTGCTAATGCATCTTAACATTGATTAGATTGGGTAAATGCAAACTTTTTTGTTCCTAATAAGAAAAAAATGTCTTGTCTCATTGATTTTCAACAGTGTGATATTGTCTTTTGTTGATCTATTTATTGAAATAGTCTCCGAGCCTGATGTACTGTGCTGTCACAAGCCGAGCACTCAGGCCAAGCAACATGGAAGCTACAAAGGCATAGAAATCTAGAAATCCTAAGAAATAACATTACTTAGTGTAATCTGGCTGTGGATTTTGCTTCAGGAGAAAATAGTAACAGCTAAAATGTCATTAAAAATGAAATTTTATTTTTTTTAGTGGAAAAAACCAAGTACATGTTTACTTCAGTTTAATGTTCATTTTAACCCATCTTTTACCAAAATTATTAGGATATAAAAAAAACTACTGTATTTATATGCATCCTCTTTAGTGACACGAAAATCAAACCTCCAGTATGGCATTGGACTGTGTACAATTTTTATTCAACTATAATCTGTCACTTTTGTCCAGAGGAGTTGTGGTATAGTTTTATTTATTTGACAAGATGGACATTATCACATACATGTAATGATACACACTTTAGTCCTGTATCTTTTCTTGAGTCGCTCTTATCGTGGGCTCTGTGAATGAGAGATGTCAGCAGCAAGCTGTCAGTTTATTGCCCATGCTCATCCGCTATACCAATAAGAATTGGGGCCACTCATCAGCAGTTAGGACTGTCCCCACTTTCGCGGTGTGGAGATGTATGTCTTACCATCATGCTGTGGAGTAGTGCTGAACAGGTGCATTGTGCCCGCCATGAGTGTGTGCAGCAATTTAGGGGAGGGGGTTCACATGAAGTGCATGCTGCTACATTTCCTCTTATTACCACGGTGACTGTCACTAAGTGCAGGGTGCACACTTTCCGTCACAGTGGTGGCCTTGTGGTCACGGTTTATCAGTCACTGCGCTATGATCATGTGATAGTCTGCAATCAACCACTTGGGCGCCACTGTTCAAGGACATGCTATATATGTGAACCTGTCTCTACCCACACACCTACTCCCACATCTCAATCACTGCCTTTTTTTTTTCTCAGAAGTCCTGGGATTGAACACGTATAACATTAGAAAGCCACTGCATATTAAGTTATGAAGTCTCCTCCTTTATATTCCGCAATAAAAGGCTGATCGGTAAAAAAATAATAAAACAGCTGATCGTTTTTTCCCACTTAGGTTTTGAAATCTTCTACAGGTGGCCTCTTCCTTTGGCCGTAGCCCTCTTTGCCCGCTGTCATACACAGGGCATCATGCTATGTTTCCTGTCACCAATGTCGGTATCTGTAAGTGCCTTTCTATACATTAAACCTCACTATACAGATAACTGCCCCACGATTGACTATTGTGCACCATTAATTTTAAACTCTGAAAAGGCTAAGAGGTATTTCTTTACCAGTATGGCCAAAGACCTTAACAAGCCATTACAACGCTCATGCAACCTTGGTATGGATATTAGCATCCTTTCTAGCATAGTGCAAGGTGAAAGATGAGCATTTGTATCCTCTGCAAGTGTACTTGAGACTGGTTACTGCTGCGTGCCTCTGCATCCCATGCTGTTTTGGCTCAGATTCTGAATATAGAAGCCATTAAATGTGTTTGGAACTGAATGCAATACCTGGCATAGAACTGATGTTATGTAAAAATGATCCCTAGTGAAATCAATAAAATAAAAGATTGTGCTTGGGTGATATCCTGCAACAAAAGGCTTCTTTGGCAAGTCAATTAAAGCAAAATAATGACTCAAGTTATTTAACATTCAATGTTGGCCTACTACTACTAATCAGTCCCCAAAGTCCGCTACATTCCACAGGTTCGCACAATTCTCAGCTAAATTATTGTATGAATCTTTTTATTTCATGAATAGTTTTCAAAACCCTGTGCCACATTCGTAGGATGATGCGCTATGTCATGTAAAGCCTGTAGTTATATATTTTGTGTTTGAGCAAACATTTTTTTTGCTTGCAAGTTAATAACAGGTTTGTTAGCACAAACAATATTTTGGGTAAGCATGACATTTGGCATTTTTAAAATCATGACATCCCCATCTCATCACACACAACACAGAGATCTTTGTTTTGCCAAAATGCATGGTAACCGCAATATCCAATTTTAAACTTCCATAGACCCTTGGGCAGTGTCCAAGCTATCTTTCAGACAAAAATGGACACATTATTCTCTCTCTGTCTCTCTCAAGCAGGTTTATTTATGAAGCTGAGAACAGCCCTATCTATGAAAGGCCCGAGCCTGTGAATAAATTAGGCGACTTTCTCTTGCGAAAGCCTCCTCATGCAAGCCAGGTCACGCATGCACAGATGCAACAAGACTGTCTGGAGAAGAGGTGAGAATACTCTTGCCGCTGCAAACCAGTATTTCCGGGCAGCTGAGACATATAGGGGTCTATGCATCAATAAGATGCGGTGCAACTAAATATGTATCGCTGCAATGTGCAGTGATGCATATTTATGCACCACTTGAATGCATCATGCTGGGGCTACTCTGGGAGCCCCAGCAAAGTGACCTCTATACTGCAATCTGGTTTTCCTATTTACTGGCAGTGAAAGGAGGAAGTTCTGTGGACATGCGCACAGCACCTCCACTGTAATGGATTCTAGGAAGCCAGAAAGGCATCAGCAGAATCCCATAGAAAATGACAGGTAACGCCATCCTGAGATGGCGTTACCTGTCTGCGCAATGCAAAGTTTATCAAAGCTTCATGTATTGCAGAACATCACAGTCCCTATAGTAATCTATGGGGACTGTGATGCTACACGATATTTGCCTAAATGGAGGAGATTCCTGTGAAATTTCCTCCGTTAGGCAGTTAATGCATAGCAAACATTCTCAAAAGATGCGGAAGCAATAGTTTAAGGGGGGTATTCAATTGTTAGCGAGATCCCCGGAAAACGAGCGCTCGAAAAATATTACCGTTGAAATCCAGAGAGTAAATTACCGTATTAACGGTATTTACGCGCATATCTCTATACACCTCTTCCCTGGGTGAACTCATCAGCTCCTACGGCCTCAAGTACCACCTTTATGCTGATGACACTCAACTCTAACTCTCCTCTCCTGATCTCTCTCCCTCCCTCCTCTCTAGGGTGTCTGCCTGCCTCTCTGCCATCTCCTCCTGGATGTCCTCTAGATTCCTTAAACTCAACCTCGCCAAAACCGAACTCATTGTCTTTCCTCCCCCTCATATTTCCTCCCCCTCTGACCTCTCAATCACTGTCTGCTCCTCCTCTATCCCCCCTGTCCCCCAACTTCGCTGCCTCGGTGTCATCCTCGACTCCTCTCTCTCCTTTGCCCCTCACATTCTCTCTCTTGCTAAATCCTGCCGCTTCCAGCTGCGTAACATCGCACGCATTCGGCCCTTCCTCTCCCAAGATGCCACCAAATGTCTTATCCACTCTCTGATCATCTCCCGCTTGGACTACTGCAACCTTCTCCTCACTGGCCTCCCCCACTCTCATCTCGCTCCCCTTCGTTCTGTTCTTAACGCAGCCGCTAGGCTTATCTTCCTTTCTCGTCCCTCCTCTTCTGTCTCCCCCCTCTACCTAGCCCTTCACTGGCTCCCCTTCCCCTACAGAATCCTGTTCAAGCTCCTCTCTCTCACATACAAGGCCCTCGCCAACTCCACTGCTCCCTACATCTCCAACCTCATCTCTATTCACGCTCCATCCCGCCCTCTCCGATCTGCCAATGACCGTCGCCTCTCCTCCCCTCTGATCACCTCCTCCCATGCGCGTGTCCAAGACTTCTCCCGCGCTGCCCCCCTCCACTGGCACAAGCTCCCTCCCTCCATCAAAACATCCCCTAATCTGTCCAGTTTCAAACGGGCTCTAAAAACCCACCTCTTTCTCAAAGCCTTCCAGTCTCCCACTTAACTTCCTACCTTTTTCTGCCTCTTCCCCCTCCCCTGACTCTGCCCCGTTCCCCCTTCTCTCCCTCTCATCCCTGTGTCTCTCTGTCTGTCTACCCCTCCCCTTAGATTGTACGCTCCCTTGAGCAGGGCCATCTCTCCTCCTGTTTCCTTCACTTCTAACTCTGCTCTCCAGCTACCTTTCCCCCCACCCCTCTGGGGGTCTCCCCGTCATCCGTGCCCTTCCTCTTGGGCTCCAGCGCTTGCTGGTCTTCCCTCCCCCTCTCTCTAGCTGTGCTTTGAGCTTACTGAGTTACTGTGCTTATTGTTTACTGTACCGTGCTGTCCCACCTTGTATTGTACTTGTTTGTCCCTGTACGGCGCTACGGACACTTTGTGGCGCCCTATAAATAAAAATTAATAATAATAATAATATTACCGTATTAACGGTAATATTTTTCGAGTGCTCGTTTTCCGGGGATCTCGCTAACAATTGAATACCCCCCTAAGTGTCAAATAGTTTAAGTGTCAAATAAGCTTGATGCATAGACCCCATAATGTTTTTCTTTATTCCTATAATGAGATAAATGTGAAGTGTTACTATGATATGAATGGCTTTTGTAAAGCTGAAACATATTGCTGTTGGACAAGTGAAATCTTGCAAATGCAATTGAAGGACTTTGGTTTGTTTGTTATTGTAATGTATTATTTACAGTTTAATTTCTCTTCTCTTCTTTCCTTGATTAGATATTGTAGATATGCGATTTGACAAGTAATTTAATTTCTAATTGCTCTTTCCATGGGTTGCTGAAGTGTGACATAACATCAGAACAATCTCAGTGGCTAGTTTGCAGAACTGCACTTGAGCCATTGCAGACTTTAAAATGTCAGATTTTTCCTGGATGCCAGAAGAATGGTAATTTCAAATCTGCTTTATCACCTACACTGAATGTCCTACTTATAAGGTACACCCAGGGTCATTCCTTCCACTAGAAGAGATGAGAATTTTGTCTCAGGCATCATTTTGGGAATGGCAGTGACAAGGTATTGCACTTCCCACATTCTGCATACATCTGTCACACATTCTAGTAACCTGCTTCCACATGTAGTGACCACAGGATGTAAATAATCTACCATCTATTCAAAGAGCAAGTATAGTGGAGGAAGGATGGCACTTATTCACCTTTAGTCCTGGTCACTGCCTGATTGTCTGCTAAGATGCAGGAAGGTGATTAGTGTATACCGAAAACTACTTGACTCAGTGGATCCATCCTGCCAAATGTTCATAATGCAGGCTGATGGGGGCAGTGTAATGGTATCCAGCATGTATCCGTGCCAGACGTTGAGCTCCTTGGTACAAATAGTTCTATTAAAATGCCAAAAGTTTCTAAACACCATTGTAACTTGGGTGTGTCCCTTCATCGCAGCAGAATGGGAACTTTCAGTGCAGTAATGCTCCATGTCAGAAGGTTAGGGAAGTCTTGGAATGATTCCAGGCTCATGACAGTAAATTCAGCTTAATGTTAAAGCTTTTCCTGTCACCAGATCTTAATGCATTAGTGTGATGAGATGGAACATGGTTTGAAGATATCCACCATTGGAATCGACATGGACCAGCATCCCTGTACTGCACGTTACATGCCCTGTCTGTGGGTAAATGGCAGAACAACACCATATGAAAACAATTGAATGAATGTGGATTTCTGTTTTTTTCAATGAAGCATTAATTAATAAATAAATAAATAAATAAATAATAAAATAACCTGAACATAATGTCTAACTTTGTAACCAATTATCATAGGTTGTATGAATTAAAATATGTCAGTAGCCAATTAACTATTTAATATTTCTCTGTGCCTTTTAATCGATAAATTGACAGTTATTTCCATCCTTACATTACATTTACTTCTTGATAATTGTTTATGGTATACATCTTTAATGTATTACCTACAATTTATAATGCTAAAAGTAATATATTTAGTTATAACTTCAGTGCTGATGACATGAATATGATAGGGCATGCCTAATATTCCTGCACCTGCAACATGGTGAAAATCTTTGTATATTTGTGGTGGGGAGAGGATTCAGTTGCTGGCAATGTATCGCCAGCTGCACACATTGTCAGACATTATGGTAGAAAATCTCTGCTCACCCCTATAAAGGTGCAAGGAAAATTGAGCGTAGATTCCTGCCAGAACATCGGCGCAGTGTGTCTCCGTGGATGTTCTGGAGACACGTCACACTGAATTTAATCTCCCCTTTATGATATCTAATAATGGTTCCTGTGTCCTAACAACCTTTCATTTATTCAGCAGTATTAGTGAAGATCATGTTGACTTATGTGCATTTAATTGTCACCAGTGATTCCAGTAGGTTATCCATTACACTAGCGCCAGGCTAATCCTGTTGTTTGCCTTTTCCATAAAATATTGGTACTTGGTTGCTCCCAGGTATTGTACACATAGCTATAGACGCTGACTTATATGTCTGCAAATAGCAATCAACAAAGACAGCAGATGTCAGCTATGCAGAGTAATACACAAATAAACAGAAGCAGTACAAAATCAGCAGACTAGAATCAAGGTCAAAGGCATTGGGGTCAGGCCAGCCTGCAAGGAATAAGTAAAGGGAAGGTCAGCACAGCAACAGTAATCAGGAAGCAAAACCTGTCCAAGGAGTCTGAGTGATTTCAGGCATGGACTTTATATTGGCACCGTCACTTCATGCTGCACATATGTAAAGACTCAGAGCAGATCCTAAGGAACGCAGAATTGGCAGGGGATGCTGCTAAAAAGATGCCTGACAGATAGGTATCTTTCTTTATGTGACACATAAATTAATTGTATTACTAAGAATAATTGAAGAGAATCACTTACATGTTTAGTTTACTGATTTGCTGAAATGAACATACATTGGGGATAATGTATGTCTGTTTCTTTATACTCCATTTGGTTGTGTTTTTTTTATATAACCCTAATTAACTTAGACATATAGATGTATCGTATAAAGATGAAAGTTTATCTTAGTGTGTAGCAAATGGTTGCTCAATGTATTGAAGATAAAATGTAGTAGTTTCATGATGGTATGATGGAACATGATTTGATAGATAAAATGTATACATAATTGTAATTGAGACAAAATAATGAAAAACATATACAACAGATATGTTGGGGCAGCATGGTAGCTTAGTGGTTAGCATGACCATGGCCTTATCTGTGTGGAGTTTGTATATTCTCCCCATGTTTCCCCAGTTTCCTCCCACACTCCAAAAACATACTAGTAGGTTAATTGGCTGATATTACATTGACCCTAGTCTGTGTTTTTGTCTGTGTGTGTTTTAGGGAATTTAGACTAAGCTCCAATGGGGCAGGAACTGATGTAAGTGAGTTCTCTGTACAGCGCTGCAGAATTAGTGGCGTTATATAAATAAATGATGATAATGATAATATGTTACACTACTGTGCTGACAGCTGGAAATGACAGCTATGAAGCCCGCAGTATGGTGAAAGCATAATAATATTTATTGAGCAGATATGATCCAAATAATGCAGAAAAAGGTATATTGCAGACACTAAACAATGGATGATGCTGAAAGCAGGTAACAACAGTGAATACAGCTGATGCAGGTGCAAAGGCTGAGGAACAGGGATTTTGGCTAGCAGCTTGCAGAAGTCCCAGGGAACAGGAGAAGAAGCAGGAGTAACAAATGAGAACAACAACAACATAAATGACCAGGAAGGATGAACTGAGGGAGGAATGCATAAATAGGGAGAGAACAGGTGCAGTAATTAGCTGGTGCAGCAGGTTAACCCCTGCTAGTGAGAGAAGAGGCACAATAGCAGCACCTCTGATGGGTCAGAGGTACTACAAGGTAAATACAATAATATTTAGTTCAGTGTAGTCCAGGAGACAGGAACTGCTGAGACAAAGCAGCATCCTAAGACAATGCTGCTGCACAAATATATATGATGTAAACCATCTAGACCATAGCCGCGGCTATACTATGTACACTGTAATTGTGGTATAATTGGAAAGAGAGAGGGAAAGTATTTAGGCAATAGATGACAAGCTGAGTTGCAGTGCCAAGTTTCAGATACCTACTGGAAGGGTAATAAAATCCTGAGCTGCATACAGATAAAAAGACACATTTGTGCTATTTTATCAAATGTTCTCTAGAAATCTGACTGCTCAGCATGGTGGTGCCTTCTTATTTTGACAGGTTCTAGTTAAGTATATTGCAATTATAATGATTATCACTGAGGACTTTCTAGTTGTTTTCAGTTAACACCAAAAAAGCCTAAAATCTCTACCACACTCCTTACCATGGAGGCGCAGCCAACATTGTCTAGCTCGACCAATCACAACCTATGTCCTCCCCATAAGATTGTATTTGTGGATGCCCTTCTTGTATCTGCCCCCAGTGCAGTTAAATGCTCCTTCTCTGCTTCAGACATCGCCATGTTAGAAGCTGTTGGGCTCTGATCGACCAGCACCCCAATGGCCTTCATGTTATCCATCATCTCGTTTAGAGACTGCTCAAACGCACGTCAGAACTGCAAACCCATAACTAGCAATATCAGTGAATGATGTGTTAGCCTTTTCTCTGTCCGCTGGGATCCTCCTCCAGGATCTTGCCCCCTGCTGTCTTCCACTCTCTTCTGTGGCATTATTAAACACAGCTGCTTAATTCTAGGGGTGACAGGTATAGTTTTTGGCATACCTCCTTAGTAGCTCTATTGCTAAAGCCAGTCACCACTTTACTCACATAGCAGCTGGTTGCGGAAATTAATGGTGATAAACAATCATCATTATTCTTAGTCAGCACATGAGGAGCAAGGTCACCGACACCAAGAGCCTTCCTCCCTGGTATGTATAAGCCAGATATTAATCACTGTGCTGTGTGCCTGGTAACACACAGATCAATCACAATGTACTTCTTCATGCACTCACTCTATAGGGAAAGCAATTACTAGCTCTGAGGATACAAATACTGTCAGTGCACTTTTAGATATGAAGGGTGGTTGCTGTAGACGTTGCCTGAGACAGCATGGAAGTGCACATGGTGATGCATTATGCTAATGCACTATGCTGCAGTTTTTGAACCACTTAAAACTGCATTTTTCATTTTGAATTTTCATTCTGTTTTCTTCACTCTCTTCAATTTGCCAGGTCTGCAGGGGTGGGTCTAAACATACCTCCCAACATCTGATTTGCAGACCTTGAAAGTGGGTGGAGTTTCACCCGAAAATAAAGGTGTTTGCATGGATTAGAGGCAAGGCTTATTTTGCCTCAGTTTTGTATAATTCTAAATCTTGGGAAGTATGGTCTAACAATTTTGTTGTCTAAGACTGAAGGGGTGTTTTAGCCTTCATCCCTTACACAAATCAACATATTTATGATGTACATTGTGAAACACAAATAGTGTAATTTTCATTAGTATTACATCTATCAACAATGTTTTGCAGTATAAAAACTCAGCTGACTCCATTTTCTTTATTACAAGCATGCCTTTATACATATATAAAATCTAAGCACTACTAAGCGGCTGCAGTACTACAAGTTGGCCATAATGGAACTGCAGCATATGCCCAGCCACAGCAGTTCCTCCCATGTTCCTTTCACGGGAACTGAAGAGATCTGGGGTAAATGTATCAAGGTGCGAGTTTCCGGCGGGTTTGAAAAGTGAAGATGTTGCTTATAGCAACCAATCACATTCTAGCTATCATTTTGTAGAATGTAATAAATAAATGATAATTAGAATCTGATTGGTTGCTGTAGAAAACATCTCCACTTTTCAAACCTGCTGCAGACTTGCATCTTGATACATTTACCCCCTGTGTTCAGATTTCAAATATCGCACTTAGGTAAATGGAGTCGCTGCCAGTGCCTTCATATGTTTTATTAATATATATGTTTAATCATCATGGGTGTATATGTGATTTGGGGGCACTATTGTGTGGCTTAATATGAACTTGGGGTTGGCACTTGTGTTAGGCATAAACATCTTTCATCTTTTATTAGAGTAATCAACTAATTGGATGAGAAAAATATAACTGTAAATTCAAGTGGAGATTAAATGTGGGCACCATACTTTGCTCTGTGACAGAGCTACATAATGTGCTGTGTAGTAGTTGTGTGGACAATGGATGCGGCAGGACCTAGGGTGCCAAAGGGTGTGTGTTTTCAGGCTCCAATTATGTAAATCAGATCCTGCATATAGATGTTTATTTTTGAAAGGGTAAAATCTGTATTGGTTGGTGAAAATGGATGTTTATTTTTGGGGGGTCTGAAATATGAAGTGTAAGCAGTGATGCTGCATGCTAACGCAATATGTGTATAATGCTAGGATTGTGTAGGCTGTGCATTTTATGTACATTATGAACATCAGGCACTGAACATTTCACTCTCATCATCCCTTAAAAATGGTTAAACTTTTTCAAATATTATTTGGAACAGAATTTTGCTGTGGTCTTGGCCACAAAGTTTGCTCTTGTAAAGTTTGAAGGTGTGATAAATTGACACGACAGCTCATCCCTGATGCCCACCTGTTTAATCAGCATTACAGCATGTTCATCTCCTCAAGAAAAATTCCACTCTTAATTGTTCATGAGAGATCTGCTCTGAGTATTCCTTCCAGAGGCTGGGGCCATTACCACTATCCTCTTCAGCCTAATTTATGCAAACCTGACACTTTCAATAAATTGCTTCCTTCAGACTTGGCTGTTTTGAATGAATTTTTATTTCTATGGCAGTAAAGATGAGTTTCATTTAGTAGGAAATTGGATCCCTAGTGATTGACAGACAAATCTGAACACTGTCTTCTGTGGGAACCTGTTTGTCTAAAAACATAAAAATAAGTAGTTAACTTTAGTTGGAAAGCAAATGTAACATATACTTTTGTGAATCCGTGACTTAATTTATTACATTGTTGTCTTTTTCATGTGTATATTTTTTTTTTTTTTGCATATAGGTTTTGGACAGATTTATATTCAAGATGTAAATAACTTCAGCTGGTTAGTATAAATTTAATTCAGATGAATATAAAAATGTATGTGCTGGGACATGGTTTGGACCTTGAGTGAGATGGTTGCCTGATGGAGCTGTTCTTGGTGTGAAGCTTCTGTGAGCTCCTCTCCTACATTGTCATTGTGGTGATGGAGAAAGATAAAAATTTCCTGTTACTGGGGAAGCTCCAAAACTGCCAAGAATAAAAAATGTGTCAGATATAAATAATTTTTTTGCCACTGGTGAGACTCTTCCTCTCTCCTTGTTGTCTGCCAGAATGACGAGGCGGATCCACAGGCTAAGGAGTATTCATATGCAGAGAAGGGCGATTGAGCCAAGAACATAAGTAAGGATACTAATATATCTCTATTAATTCCATTACCACCAAACATGATTTTGAAGCCCTGGCTGCACTGAGATAGAGGCCTTGAAATTGAACCTGGCAAGCATGGCAGAATGATCCTATGCACTGGAGTTAAAGGTGACATTCTGCAAAAGGGCTCACTCACATACATGGGATTGTTTTTAGATCAGTGGGTTACCCAAAATAGTCATACCTATAGATCTTCATGGAGCACTCCAAGAGTTTTAGGGTTTTGTTGTAGGGAGTGTACTGATGAGCATCCAAAAGATGTAATTTTTATTATAATTATCGTAGATTTGTGAGGCTCCACAGTGCTCTGCTCTGCAGTGCTGTACAGTAGGAAAAACAGGACATACATAAAACAGGAACATACAAGGTAGAACAAAATAAATGCAGACATGAAAACAAAGGGTATGGAGGGCCTGCTTATTACAGTGCTTACATTATAAATGAAAGAGGGCACAACTAAAACAAGAGGAGCGAGTGTGGCTCAGAGTGGAGATTGGGACAGTTGTGAGGGTGCACTAGTGTGAATAGTATCATCAAAAAGAGATGAGTTTTCAGAGAGCATTTAAAAATTTAAAGTGTGTGGAAAAGCCTAACTGTGTATGGTAGGGAATACCTTAAATGGGTAGCAGCACATGAGAAGTCTTGTAGTGAGAGGTGGTTACCATAGACAAGACAAGGCGCAGGTCAGAGGTAGATCTAAGAAGGCGGGTGTCAGGCGCCATTCATTCGCTCCTGCAGGATGGCTGCCTGTTACTGCCCCCTTCGCGTGGCCGGACCGCCGAACCTGCAGCACATGCGCGTCCCTTTGCAAGGCAACAGGACGCTGCTCAGATCTCCAGCGGCAGCCTATGACCTCACGCTAATGACATTTTCATTGGCTACCTGCCCTAATTAAACCAGACTCTGTCACCATGCTGATGCCAGAGTATTGTATCATTCCTGCTCCAGCGTTCCTGTGTGTTTTTTGACTTGTCCTGACTTTTTCCCTGCTCCTCTGTGTTTCCTATTGAGCCCGGCTTGTCTGACCACTCTATTTGGATTCTCCCTGTGCATTGATATCGTTTGGAAGTTATCGACCCGGCTTGCCTGACCATTCTACTGGATTCCTCCCTGTGTATCTCCATTGTGAGCAGGTATCTGAACCGGCTCACCTGACTACTCTCTCTTGTACCTCGCTATATGGATCAGAAAGGAACCGCGACCTGCGCTTCTCCTGCCATAAAACCCATACCTCCTTGCGGGGATTCCTGGAGAAGACCAGGGGGCGCGTTAGACTCTGCACCTTCTACTCGAGCTGCGTCAGCGTTAGCAGGTACCCCTCATGTATAATTGTGACAGCGGGAGGGTGGTGTTGTTGTGGGCTTTGTAAGTAAGGGTAGGTAAGTTGAATTGAATTCTTGAGAACACAGGGAGCTAGTGTAGGGATTTGCAAAGTGGTGCAGCAGATGTGGAGCAGTCAGAGATGAAGATCAGTCTTGCAGCAGACTTTAGGATAAATTAAAGTGTACATGGGTGTCGGTAATGACAGATAGCATTAGGTTGCAGTTGTCAAGACAGGAGATGATGGGAGCATGGACATGAGATTTGGTAGTATGTTGCTTAAGGAAAGGACGTATTCTGGCAATGTTTCTAAAGTGGAGTCGACAGTCCTGGGAGAGAGTCTTGATGTGAGGAATAAAGCTGAGGGCGAAGTTAAGTGTGATACCAAGGTAGCGATCTTTGGAGTCTGAGGAAATTGCGATGTCCTTGACAGTGAGAGAGATTTATGGAAATGTGCTAACTCTGGGAAGAAGGAATATGGTAAGTTCTGTTTTGGACATGTTGAGCTTTGGGTAGCGTTGGGACATCCATGTGGAGATAGCAGAAAGACAGTCGGTTTTATTATGCTGATTTTATGACATTTTGTGGTGGAAGGAAATATCCTGAGGACAACTAGGTTGATAGGTAATCTAACTTAACTTTCTGCTGAGTTTTATCTCTTTCAGGATGTCTCTTGCCCTAACTCTGCATATTAGTATTGTTTCCAGGCTCTTGACATCTGTGCTGTGGGACAAGAAAATCCCATATTGTTGGGTTTTTCCTTTGACTTGCTAGTTCAGTTGAATGGCAGAACCATAACCTTACACTCTTTTACAGATTTGCCATGTTTCTTGGCAAATCATATTCACCGCACCTGATTCCTTCTACATCATCTTGGTTTTCAGTGCAAAGGAGCAGAAAATCCTGTTCCCTGGTTCTCGCCACTCCTCAAGAACCCACATATAATCTGAAGTCTTTTCCTTACAGTTTAATACAGTTTGGTTCTAAGTAATGACAGCTTTAGAAGTGTTCTTCCTGGATCAAAGGTATTGTGATTTCTAACCTTGCAGTTGCAGAAACACACAAGGTTTTATCAATATAGAAATCAGTCGGCACCTGTCTGCACCTACTACTTCTGACATGTTTCTTTAAACCATCAAGGAGATCATCACCAATATTTGTACTATCATTGTCCCTCTGTCACAGTCTCTTCTGATATGTTACCAGAGATATATGAACATTTTGGGAAGCAGCAGGCAGATGTCCACACTGTACCATTACTCCCAAACTCCTGTTACCTCATGTGTGGCGGTCGTTCATTGACAGTGGCATACAAGAGAGGTCACTGCTTATCCTGCCATTATAAGGTGACAGGACATTATTTTGTGCCCTGAAAAACTGTTATTAGGTTCAGTTATTCTTCAGGCAATCTCCCAAAAGTTTTAGGTATATATACAGAAATAGGTGTAGCCACATGCTTGCCCAAGCCTTAAAGCAAAAGCAGCAGTACACATACTTAAGACAAATGAAGTATGATTTGGGTACCGCCAACATTCTCCCCTCAAAGATTATTAAAACTTTAATAATCTTATATATAAGAAATGGTGTATTGTGCCACACCTGTCTGCATGTCGCCAAATTGTTTTGACCAAATTACCAACATTTAATGCACAATCAACACTACAGCTAAAGTCCCCTTTTTTGGCAGATGTGCTGGAAAAAGCTCTTCCTCTGGCAAAAATGTTTCAAAGAAGAATTTGCCACAACTTTATTTTTTTTGCAATTGCTATTTCTATTACCCAAAGTACCCTATTCCTTCAACAAACTTGTATAGTACACATAACAGTCCTCCTTAAACAAGAAAAGTTTGTCCCAGTTACAGATCAATCCCCTTATTCAACACAGACCTAACAAAGCATGCTAAAGTCATTGCTCAGACATATGCCACTCCAGTAATTGTCCTGTCACTCAATGCTGAAAATGCGTAAAACAACATCAATTGAATGCTTATGGAAGGACCCTCATACACTTTTGCATACGAATCATTAAAATCCAATGGCAAGGGTCAGAGTTAATTAGTTCACCCGCCTGCAGGGGAGTACAAGTTATCTCATTAGGCAGATGACCTTCTTATTTTCTTGTGGAATCCTTTGATCACTTTACCGAATCTGAACATAAAGTTTACAGAACTTTTTTTATTAAGAGTCTCTTTTTGTGCCTGTAAAGTAGCATCTTTAATCGCCTCTGATTGCAGCGATAAGAGATACATTTGCGGATCAATTTGTGATGCTAGTCATGCAGAGACTGCGCCTCCAATAAGTGGTTGTGCTGGCGAAGACTATACCAATGAGAAAGCTTTCCCACTTGCTGATCTCAGTGGTGAAAGACTTATCTACTGGGTTCTGTCCCTGGCTGAGCTAACTGCACATGTGCGCTCCTAAGCCCATGTATGATCTAATTACATGACAGAGAAGGAATCTGAAAAGATCCCTCTATCCAATGTACTGCAGTACTTTTGCCAGTGGAGTTCAGCTGCTAATACCATCTTCAGATGGCAGTAGCTATGGGCTACTACTAATACTAGATAAATGACTCCAGTTAATCATATAGAATTATGGGGACAGTGGTATTCAGCATTAGTTTGCTTAATTCAGGCAATATCACTATTTCCTGCCTTTCCACCTGTGCAAATTTTAGAATATGGACAGTGGTTTGAAAACTCAGTTATCCAACTGATTGATAAATTTAGATTTGTTGCCATTCCTTTCCTCACTACTGTATGAAGATTTATGTAATGATGTAGCAGCAGTGTAATTGTTGCTACATCATGTAGCTATGTTGCATTTAGGATTTGAACTGATACTTCTTTATAGCCTCATAATAGTATATATGCATCACACAATACATATTAAACATGCAAACATAGGACAACCTATGAACTATTTATTTATTAACTAGGTAATTAGAGTATTTTTTTTATTTTTCTTGTGGAACTGTTTAGTATTTGCAGTCTATGCGTGACCCAACATTTTATCTTGCAGTGTCAACTCTCATACCTAAATTAATACTGAGAAATAACATTTTCTATGTAGAATAACTTATGCCCAAACTTTTCTGGTCAATAAATAAAGTAATAGTTGATATATTTCCCATCTATACATTTGGGATATTTCAGTTTTAATTAGTAGGTTGGTACATGAAAACACACATTTGTAAAACTCACATTATTTGAAAAGTGGTTGAATATTGAGGGACCAGGACTAGGTCTGGCTCAAGCAGTTGCAGCTCATCATTCTGTGTTGATATTTAGAAAAATGTAAATAAAAAGCAAACATACTGCTTGTCTGTACAATAAATTGGTGTAGAGGTATGAAGTTGAAAGAATTTTTTTTTTAATCTTATCAGGATGTTTTTCCTTGGATACCCTCTGACCTGATAAACAAATTCGCTGAGCAAATATTATAGTTAGTTGCAATTAAACTACCCACATACAGGCATCTTTTGTCTGCTATGTTCTTCATTTTACACCAAATTGAAAGACAATTGGGTCATGTGGATACCAAAATGTTTGTCCTAGACTAACATACTATGACTAAATTGACATTGCTTTCGATGAGTGCTTCAGTCTGTCCTGGTATTGTCTGGCAGTAAACATATGCCTCTTTCAGAGCCATTTACTCAGCCAATTTATTGAATGACTAGATCTACCCAAATTGGACATACTTTATTTAGCCAAAGTATTTGTAGATGTAGTTGTTGGATGTTGGGACTGAAAGACCTTATCTTCACAAGTCACCACATGGCTCAGTTCACTAGTGTTATAATGGTCTTGTTTGACACCTGCTTTAATTTTTGGGAAATTTATTTTTATTTTCATTGAGGAGACAGGACCCTTCCAGATGTTTTCTAAGTAAGGGTATGTGCACATTGCTTAATTTAGCTTGCATGATCTCAGTTATAGTTAATAAATTAATGAATATACAGGCTGTAACTACCTGCCTCCTGGACTTTTGGACTTTATTATTTGTGGTTCTTTTATGTGTTGCAGCAGTACCTCTATTCACCAGAGGTGCTGCTATTGTGCCTTACTTGTTTGTATCAGGGCTTAACCTGCCCTGTAATTATTCCTTGCACCTGGGTGTGTCCCTTCTTAAACCTGTCTCTCCCAGCAGTCATGGCTGGTTATTTTTGTCATATCCTGATGTTATACTCTGTGGTCCTCCTGTTGTGCTCCTGGATAGCTTACATTCTACTGACCTGTTTCATATGTGAACCTGGGACTTACCTGTGCATTTTCCTGTACATGCTGCCTGGAATCTTTCCTCACCTCCCATTTACCTGCAACTGCTGTATATCTGGTAATTTCTGCAAGCTCATTATTTCATCATCTGTTCATACTCTCCAGCAATAAACATTGTTTTTTTTGCACCTTATCCATGGCTCCTTAGCTGTATTTCTACATTGATTCGTGACATAGGCTTTGTATACAGTTCTACTTCTTCCATGCATGGTTATTCATCCTTATAATAAATTGTCAGGGTGCATGTACTGTTCATTTCCCCATAGAGACTAAAGAATAACTCCACCAGAAATGTAACATGTACCTTTATATTTGAGATCAATGAGTTAATATGAAAAACAAAAAATTGTACGTTAACGTACCTGTGCCATTTGTCAGATCCGAAGTGGTTCCCCATGGCCGTAAAGATCCCATGCCACAATCCTCTCTCCTTTTATTTGTTGGTCTGCTTTGAAACAACAGTTTCTTCTGAGCTTACTTCTCTTTAGAGACAAGGTCAAGGTCGTTGATTTCAATAGAGTTTGCTAATGCTAAGGGATCTACTGAGCTAAAGATGTCCTGACAGACAGTGAAATAATGGCTTGGAGCCCCCCTTCAGTTTTCATTTCATCTCTCTGATGCTCCCCTCAATCATATCTTTATATCCCTGGTTATCTAGTTTTGTCACAAGCTGCTCCTAAATATGACCACCTGTTTTGGACAACTAATAGAGTTCAGATAGATTCCATATCTAACATCTAAGTCTAAACCTATTCCCATTTGGTACGGGAATCACTTTGTCCTTCTCTTCCAAATGAAACAGTATTTTTCATGTTACCTCATGTTAGACATGTTTTTCTCTCATATACAAATCAACATTTTCATTTCTGTAATTCCTCCATTATTCTGATTAGTCTGGCCGCTCATGTCTTTGGCATCCACTGACCAAATGGTGCTTAAGCTTGACATTTACTTTGAATTGTATGATATACTGTGTTCTTTGCATTTTTACGTACTGTTCCGATAATAGCTATTTATTACTGCTACTTATTATTATTGTTTGTAAACATCAGTTATGTTTATACCATGTATGTGCTATGTATTTATACTTTGTTGTTTGTAAAATATTTAAAATTATTACTTGTCCCAAAAAAAATGATCTTGACAAATGGAATCTGCTTCTCCTTAGCCAGAGGAGAACAGCTCAATCCTAGAGAGACACTCACACATCAGCGTTTTCAAATGTCTCTAATTAACAAGTAATTATCCAATTAACAGCATTCTCAGTATCCCTTAGCAAAATGTTTAGTTGTGAATTGGTCTGCATGTCGGCTGTCATGAAGGTCCGAATTGTGAGGACCTATACACTATAGGTTTGTTGTGAAGGTCATTGATCTGTTAAAATAGAGTATTCAAATCCACCACACGTCAACATTTTTCATCATCACTTTTTCTTTTTTGCTTACAGGTAGAGCATATTCAGGTTTTAGAAACAGGTCACATTAGACAAAGCGTTTGGTGCAATAAATTACTGAAAAAACATAAATGGAAGACTAATCTACAAATTAGTAAATACATTAGAGACACACGTTTGGACATTTGCTTTGTCCTTCTATGCAGCCATTGGCTGACTTATTTTTTTGTATTGAATGTTTCAAGAAAATAGAAAAATAATTTCAAATCTTTGGGTATTCTTCGAAAAATTTGCATCACCAGTTATTGTTCACAGATTTTGTTTTTGGTTTCAAGTTGAATTGGCTGTACTGCTACAGGCTGTAGAATTATGTCTTGTTACTCTTTTAATATTATTTTGACCTTTCTATATATTGTTTCTGATGCATAATAGTATTTTTTTTTTTTAAAAAAAAAAAAGCTTTGGGTGTGACATCTGGACACTAAGGGCCTGATTTAACAAGGAAAGTAAGGCAAAAAAAGGAGAAAGTTTTCTCCTGGACAAACCATGTTACAATGCAAGGGGTGCAAATTAGTTTATTATTTTTCACATAAATTAAATACTGGCTGTTTTGTCATCTAGCAGACAAATACTTGGTAGCTTTATTTTTACACTAAAATTTAAAGTTGATCTAGGATATACCCTACCCCAACTTTAAATCTGCCATCACATTTTAAATTTACCTCCCCCTTCAATGTAACATGCTTTTGCCAAGGTGCAAAGATGCTCCTTTTTTTGCATTACTTTCCTTAATGAATCAGGCTCTAAGAGTTTATAATCACTGAGCCATCTGGTCAATGGTGAGCAGATTAAAGGCACCTAAATAACAAACTTTTAAAATTTAAAAGTACCCTCCAGGAGATCCTAGAGGGTAAGTGAAATACAAATGAGCTGGGGGTCAGGGTGCAGAGAATTGTGGCATTTTGGCCCCCTCTCCCCAGATACAGAGCCATGTTTCTGGCATTTTGCCGCAGGGGACAGGCCACGATTACGCAATTTGAGATTAATTGCATCCTGGAGGACCCCATCATGCCCACTTCACTTCACAATGAAGTGTGCAGGATGTGGGAGAATTGTCTGCTCTCCTGGGAGTCTGAGAGACCTACAAGGAATTTGGGAGTCTCCCGGAGTGGGCAAGTATGCCATTGTAACGTGTAGTGCCATATCTGGTGCCATTCTGTTATGCAGAGCCCTATCTGGTATCCATTCTATTATGAAGTATTATGAAGAGCTTTATCTGTTGGCAGGTCTGACATACAGTATGTCAGACCCGACACTAGGATATGCTTAATTGATCATGCACTTAATTTTAATTACTTTAGGATACATACACATTGGCATTTTTTTTAAAGATAAGCACATACAGGCCTCATTGCATTTATGTATGTATATGAAATGCATTTTTATACATTTACAAGTGTGTTCAATATATTTTTCTAAACATGTGTCTGTGACAAAACCAGTCGTTATTAACATGTTCAAGCCAAACACATGTGGAAACACGTCTGTAAACACAGATTAACCCTATTTCATTGCACCTACAATCTCCCATTGATATGAAAGTTTTTAACTGCATTGGCAGACACACTGAAGTGGAACAAAAAGCATTAAAAAAACCACACATGCTGCAGCGCAACACAAGTGAAATGCATATAAAATCTTAATTTAGTACAGTCATTCACATGCGCTTAACCTGCATTTGAAGCTTAACTTTGAGATTAAAGAACATCTTAAAAACTTTATTGCTAGTGTATAGGTAGCTTTATAGTTTCCTTTAACTGAATATTTTTTTATGAAAGGGGAAGTAAATCCATTATTTTACAAAAATATAAATCAAAGGGTGTTATTACTGAACTCAATAATATAAATGATACAGCTCAGTCTATCCACCATTCTCTCTTTCACTTTTCTGCATCTGTTTGCCAAGTTAGGAGGGAGGTCCTTTTCTAATACAGCAGACACTATATGAGTGATGTATTGCATTAAAGAAATGTACTGGGTTGATTTGTTGATTCATACACAAGGCCAGGAAGGACCAGTGATGTCAGAACAACTCAGTCTCTGCTATTTGGCCTGTATTGGTTCCTATTAGGATACCTAAACATGTGAGAGGATCTTCAGCAGTGGTTCCTACCAGCTGTGTTGACTTTTGGAGGAGGGTTGTAGCCTTTACAGCAGTTTCCAACTCTGCTGCTCCTTGTGGGAAGGAACTCTGTGCAGAGAATCAGCGACTCCCACTGATGATGTCTTGTGCTCTGTACAGCCTGCCAACATTATGGTGCAGCAACATGAGCTGTGTAGTGCAGTGCAGTAGTCTGGCCTCTCTTCCACTGGACACTACAGAAGGCTAAAAGCTGGCAGGGATAAATTGGGAGAGCAGCATGAAGTAAGACCTACCTCCTGATTGTCCATTCAGTCCTGACTGTGCGGAACAGTTTCTCAAAGTTGTGACTGTCCCGTTAGATTCAAGACAGTTGGCAGACTACTTATTTCTCCTACCTGTTCTTGCATATTTACATGTTGCAGGTGTCCTAAGCTCTGTTGCTGCTTCGGCAGATACCGGAATGTTGGGGCCCTTTTTGGAAAAGGGATATATATTACTCATCTCCTGAAAAGATGAGTAACGAGTAAACACTTTTGGCCTCCCTTCCCTCTACCAGTCCTCTCATAAATCAATAACACCCAAATTTAATAAATAGGTCCACTTTCCCCAATTAGCCTCTACAATTAATAAACCCCACATTGTTAGTTCTATAATATGATTGCCCCCATCAACCCAGCATTAAATTAAAAGCCCCCAATACATAACCTTAATAGCCTTACCTAATGTTACCTCTATACCAAACCAGCTTATCCTTGACTACACCTCCGCTTGAATACCTGACTTTTTGATCTGGCGTTGGGTTGTTTAACTACGTTCCACTTCCAGTTGTGATCTTGGCTTGTTCCTGATTCCTTCCACTGATAGCTGGACTCCTCTGATACCTGGTCCGTTACAAGTACATTGCATAGAACTAGCTATAATGCTCCTCAAGTTTTCTCAGCAGTCAGTTTCTTAGGAGGAAAAAAATTTAGACTAATACTACAGTGAAAAACAAATCCCCAAAACTGTACAGGAAGACGGCCAAACCAATTGCTGTTTTTACCAGTCAGAATTCCTCTAGAATTGCCTTTGTTAGAAGATCAAAAATACTGGAACACTGTACAAGAAGGACCATCTTCCTCATTTATGAGCAAATTATTCAACTGGGTATCCAATGGAGAAGTACTGTTGTCCATTATGAAAGTGAACATTTCACAGAATAGAAACTGTAGGAGCCAAGCAGAGAAGTGGTCTTGAAACTGATAAAATGAGCCAGGAGGGAAGTAGATGGCTGCAATGTATAAATAAGAGGTGGAATAATGTGGCCTTCATAGAAGGGGAAGGTATAAACTGCCATAGGACAGGGTAACAGGAGAAGCAGATTAAAGTCATCAAGAGAATAGGAAACAAGTATATATCTGAGCTCAAGAATGCACATGTAAAGGGAATGGGTTCTTTCACGTTATGTTAATAAGGTTATTGGTATTCATGATCGGTTAGGAAAA